>NC_092359.1:15241266-15541266 GCF_030848805.1 Temnothorax longispinosus | reverse complement strand
GTCCGCTGCACTGCAAGCCCGAACTGCCGGAGCAGCACGTATCCCCCAAATATGTATCGAGAAAAGACGATAGTAACAGCTCTAGTCCCAGTCTAGGTGAGTCTGTAAGACATATTAATTGAATTTGATATGTTATTTACTTATTAAAAATTATGAAATCACTCCGCATCCTTAATTCTCGTAATTTTTGTTTCATTAACATTCAGTGTTGCACATTTTTACATCGCCATTCTCGAAGAAGCATTTGTATTATTCACCTTTGAATGTACTTATTACCCTTAGTGTTTGTATATTATACAATTATTATTTTTTAATTTTCTACGTTTTTACAAATTTATACTCGAAATTTCACGTAACTCGAAAAATCACAAACTTTTCGCGAAAGCTGAAATGTTTTCATTAAAAATCGTATCGCTTTTGCGCGATGTGTAATAATACTTGATTGTGAGAAATGTCTACTTTCATTCGCATTCGTACTTTTTGTTTTGAACATATCCCTTCGTTGCGATTATCCTGCGGTAGTATTTCCAGTTTCGTCTGGTCTAGTTTCTTTAGCCAGCTAATTCGTGCCGTGCGATGAATTATGAATCGTGTCGAACAATCGCACAGATCTCAGCAAGGAGGGCGGCCTTGAGGCGCATTGGTCCCGGGTCCTGGGAAGAGTGCACGCGACCATCGAGAGGAACGAGCGGCGCCTGGTCGAGCAGGATCGCCGGGAAAGGACAGAGTTAGATTGGAAACAGGTCGCTTTGGTCAGTGATCGTGCCCTGTTGTGCGTTTTCTTACTTACGACGATTGTCAGCACAGCGGTGATTTTATGCGGCTCGCCCCCGACTCCGGATGTACCCAAAGATTAGTAATCCTTGGACTACCGGTTCGACTAATCGTTCGATGGTCGGCGAACGTCTTTCGAGGATCATCGATGGTTTTCAATCCAGTTAATTTTGTTCCGTGTACCGAAGAAAATTAAATTTAGCTGACTCGTCGATGCGAAGAATAAACAAATATTCGTCGTTACTTATTTTATAATGAGATATGTGTTAACTCGTGCAAAAAATAAGTGAATTTTGAGAAATTAATAGAAACTTCTATTTCCATTTGCTGGTATCGTTGAAAAGAAAGAAAGAAAAATCATTTTGATACAAATCAGATTTCTTTTCATTCGCATATTTCTTGCACAGGATAAACGTAAAGATGTGTAATTTTAGTTTTAGATAGATGTAACGTGTTTAGAAAACGAAGTGTGATCTCTCGATCAAGGATGACTTTAAGGAATGTAAAAAAAACTGCTGTGTATATTAATCCCGGCAACAAATTGTTTTCTTTCAAAATTTGAAATTGGCCAGGCCAATTTGCCCTTTTGAGAGTGTGCGTAACTCACGTACATAATTCAAATTATAACTTAAATTCGCCTCTGCTCTCTCAACGTTTTTTTTTTTATATCAAACGAGCAATTCGAGAATAATTTCGAAGTAGCCGAAACTGTAAATATGTGCATCAAAGTTTGTAACAGAATGTATAAAAGTGACAGAGTAAACCCATAAAAGCTCATCATTGCTCTAAATGTGTTTATCGACATAAAATAATAATATAGATTTAGAAAAAATGAGAGAGCGTTCCTCATGGATGAGAATTCATTATCGTAATGAAATAATAAATGTATCGTCAAAATTAAAATGTACTTAAACAGGGTTGAAAGTATAATTTAAGATATAATGGGAATAAATAATGAAATAGACTTTATTTATCCGATAACCAGAAGTCCCGCAACCATATTTTTAAGTTATAAAACTCCTTTTAAATCTTAAACTGATCTTTTCTTATTTATGTAAAAGTATTTTTCTCTTTCGCGCCTTTCGTAGGAATATATAGAAGCGTAAAATCATGGAACGTGGTATATAAATATAAAAATCGCTTAATTCTTAATAATAATCAGGTACAGGTGCACACGCAATTTTTACAAAATCTTCGTATTTCACATGTCCGTTTAAAGACACGTTGGCTTCGCGGAAGATTTGCTCCACTGCAACAAAGGACAGTATTGCCAAACGTAAAAGCTACGATTAAATTATTCATTCACTTTACCTTCTTTGCTACTCAATTGCTCTCCCCAGTGAAGCAACATATGCGCCAACTGTCGTGCTGGTATAGTGCCACTGTGAGAGGTGTCCGCAGCTTGAAAAGCTTTGATCACTTCTTTCGGCAGGTCCTCCGCGCGAGTCTGAAGGTGCATGACTTCCAAGAAATCGGCAAAGGACATCTTTCCACCTGGAATCAACACGAATGATTTCCGTCCTCTTCGTAAAAGGTTTCCCCGGTGAAAGCTGGACATCGTGAGACATTACCTTTGTCCTTCATGTACTTGTTCAATTCCGCAATCGTCGGGCTCAATCCCAGGGACCTCATAATTATAGTGAGCTCGTCAAGCGTGCGAATCTGGCCGCTTCGAGCGAACAGGTAGAAACACTCTCGGAACTCTGCAAAAACAATCCATTTCAGACCGCTTGTTCGATTTTATTTCGGACATACGACGAGCAAGGGTGGATCTCGCAATAACGTACCATCTATGTCCTCTTCTCTGAAGTAGCGCGCCTGCAACAATTACATACCGGATGAAACGGGAAAGAGTAAAGCAGAATGCAATGTTAGGTAAATTGATTGTGCAAAAGGAAAAGCCAAACAAAGTCGCGTATGAGACACGAAGAAAGTGGCTCGAGTCCCAGTATCGAAACTTTACGATGTTCTAAGGGGATTGCGAAATTGTTGGACGTAATTGTAATATGTATCGAAATTACCATGGTCGATTAGATTTATGGGGATCCCCGTGTCTCTCCCTCGGGACGTCAGATTTTGACAACAGGTGTTCGACGCGAACGTAACAACGTAACCTCACCTGTTCTTGTAAGAGAGCGACATCGTCCGTCGGGAAGGTACACTAGGGATCCTGGTCGAGTCTGCGGAAGGGAAGGTTGATCGGTCAACGTTCCTGTTGCTCATCCTGTCGTCGAAATATAATTTTAGAATGCGCTGATTCTTTAACGAAATTCCGTAAAAACTTTTTCTTCGCGACAGAAGCGATTCTGATACATTCAAATCGGATGCTTCTGAGAGAATAGAGAGCTCAAGGCTCCTCGAAAAAGGGAAAAGATTTTAGCCAAAGGGCGGGATCCAGGCTAAATGCCGCGCGAATTAAATCACGAAGATTTTTCTTTTGTACATCCTAAAATTAATATCGCACAATTGTTGATGTCTATTCGTGTCGCGATTATCCATGTTTTTGTTTGCGATGCATCCTCACACACACACACACACACACACACAACGTCGAGTTTTCAATTTTTTAGAAAACTTTAGCATAATTCGATCATACAAAACCGGTCTACTGAAAAATATTTTAAAAGCTGGATGTTAAGGGTTGACTTATTCAAGATTTTGCAGCGAGTTTGTGAATTAAATTAAGACGAAACGAACCCAAGGTAGGAATCACATGTCATTTTGACGTCAATTGACGTCAAAAGACGTCAAAATGACATATCTACCAGGGAAGTCTGGCGAAACCCGACCTCTATAATTAGACGATCTAGAATTTAGATCTATATAATTTAGGTTTAGATTTTCGGTCCCTTTCCATGTTTCACACGTACTTATGTAAAATTATAGAGTTATTAAATTCTAAATTCCATTTTAGAGTGAAGGATTCGATAAAATTCATGAGATGCAATTCATAAAATTTATTTTTCAATTCTTTCGATTACGTGACAAAACGGGATTTCGTAACGCGTTCAATTGCAGAAACGATAACATTTATCTCTGCAATAGTCGCAACCCCGAGCAATCAAATTTTTATAATTCTCCGATGAAACGCGATAGACGAAAGCATATATACAATATTAATTAGTAATTATCTATTCGCTCGTTAACGAATATTCCTATAACAATTCGCCCAGGTGATAAGGGGTTGGGAAAGAGCGATTAATCAAATGGGCGTTAGCATAACTTTTCGGGGAATAAATTCCGCGCTAATTGCGACTAATGCGATCGGGCCGCTATCGGACGGTGGCGAAAAAAAGAGGAGAAAAAAAGGAAAATTAGAGAGCCGCGCGCGGTGCAGCGCAGCGGCAGCGTATGGCGAAAAGAATAGCCGAACGGAACAATGATGCGGTAATCGTCTCCCTTCCGGCGGCGGCCGTATTAGAATTTATTTCGAATATGCCGGCGGGAAGAGAGGTGGGAGGGGGTGCCGGGTGCCCGCCGCCGGTGGCTATTGATTAACGCTCCTCGCCTCCGCGCTTCGTTAAAAAGGCCCTCGGCCATCAATCTCGGCGCCTTTTTACGAGGCACCCGACGATTACTCTCTTCTCGCCGTCTCCCGGAGACGAAACAATTTTTTCGCATCCCCGGGAATGACTCGACGCGACTCTCGACGCGTTACTCGCGTTTACGTCCCCGTGACGTCAAAGGAAACGCGAGAGAGGCTCGCCACGCGGCGGGGAATAATTATATTGGCTTCTCGCTTATCGCGCGCGACAACGATTGCGAATTAATGGCGCGCGACTCGAGCGAAAATTGTATATCGGACGATTACGTCGCGCGTAAAAGAATCTCGCGCTTCAACTCGAGAACGCTCTCTCGCTTTCGTCTCGATCCGCACCGGTATTTTCGTATAATCGAGTGTATCTCTAATCATCGCCTTAACTTAAATATCTGCTCGGCTGAATCCTAAAATAAAATTGATAATCAGATTCGCGCCTCGGCTCGATCTTTACTCGGACATGGAAATTTAATTCCACGTTGAAGTTTAATTTCTCCAATTATCACGCTCTTGTACAAACGGTCGCGTCTCGTCTCGCGATTAATAGCTAAACGCAAACGGCTATACAAATCTGCGTCGATCTCTCATAAAAAATGCAATCCCCGTGCTACTCCGCTACTTCGTAAACTATAAACAAACGCGATCGTCGCGGCAGTCAGCGGCGTGGCGTCCGCGCTCGATAGTTTACGAACAGTTAGCGTTCCTCTTGGGAGGGTTAAGCAATCGTTAAGAGCGTTGCAGCGGACTCGCAGCGGCCCGTGGAAACTAATTGGATATCGCGGGCTCGTCCTTTGCAGCATACCGTTTCCATAATTAAATTGCTCGCGGCCTCGGCGCGGCCGCATGTCGATAATCAAACTAATCCACGGCGCAACATTCCCGGGGTAATGGTTTCGCGCCGTCGACGCGACCGGCGACCGGCGACCGCCGAGCGGGGGACGAGGGCGAGAGGAAAGGATCCCGACCGTTCTCTCTCCTTCTCTGCCCCTTCAACGCTACACCGCCGCCGCCCTTTTGTCACCCCGTCCTCGTCGCCTTCGCGACGTTTCCTTTTGTTTCATTGATAAATCGTTCCTCCCGTAAGAAGGGTAGGTATACGCGTGCACTCGCCGGCGCGTTTCGGTTGCACGAGGGTAGAAGCAATATACCGAACGACAGATACGAAAATATATATAGCGCGACGGGCGGGAGGAGCAGGGGTACGGCAGCGGTTCAAAATAGATGTAGATCTTATGGGGTAGAAGGGAAAGAGAGGCAGGAATTGAGCGAGAGAGGAGCGGAATATCGGCGTAAAGGGGCCGCGCGAGGAGGAGAAAGTTCGCGGAAGGACGACATGTTAGCGCTCGCGCGCTCGCGTCTCTCGTCCTGCCCGCGCTCCGATCTTCCTCCTCTTGCACTCGCACGCCGGAGGCTGGAGGCTGGAGGCTGGAGGCACGGAACGGAGGAGAGAGACCGAGCGGGGCGATATAGGGTGGGCGACGCGCGTTCGCCGCGAGATAGAGCGGCGGGAAGGGCGGGGGAGAATGCGAGGGGGTTGAATAAGTCCGTTCCGCGTCGTGATGGGAACTGGGAAGCGACTTGGGAGAATAGAAGGGACAGAAAAGGAGGTACGTCTGTTCCTCGGAGTGCGTAATAAAAATATATTTAAGCGTCGCGTGTAATTTAATCGCCCGCGATCGGAGCGGAACGCTGAGAGAGGCCCGGCTTTAATTATCTTCAACACATTAACAATAATAAATACGTTTCGGAGCACGCCGTTAGAAAGAAAGAAGAGAGAAGGAAAAAGAGCGAGAAAGGGGGGCGAAGGAAGAGGGGGAAGGTCGCGCGGGATTGGGCGCGAGAGGGGATATATAGCTGGGTCGAACGCGCGCGATTGGTGGGGGGAGTCGTTGGCCTCGGGAAGTCGGGAGTCTTCGTCCGCGAGCGGTCTCGCCATCGCCAGTGACGCCAGTGCGTTGCGGAACGCGCTCTCCGTTCGGTCCTACCGCTTGTCGGGCGCTCGTTCGCTCTCGCGCGTGTATGTGTGCGCGCTCGCGCTCGCGCGTGCTATCTGCCGTTTTCGCGTTTCGCGGACGTCGCCGTCGGCGTGCTCCGGCTGTCGCGAAGCCGCCGGGATCGAGAAGCGACGCCGTCGTCGTCGTCGGAAGGACCCACTCTCTCTCTTCTCCGGCACGTGTGTGTGCGCGCGCGCCCGCGAGTGTGTGCGTGTGTGAGCGAGTGTGTGTGCGCGCGCGTGCCTGTGCGTGCATGTATTCCGGATGCCCGGCGTCTACGCGGGCGGCGACGGCGTCGTCACGCGGCGATGAGCGCCGATGACACGCGGGGCTGCAAGCCGACTTCCTCCTCGGGTGCAGGTGCGCGTCGTCGGGCGGCCGGTATCCCCCACGGCGGCGAGCTAGCGGCACCAGGACGAGCGGAGCAACGACGAGCTGCGCCTCGGTGAGTGTGTAGGACGTAGGACGCGCCGCGGCCGCGTCGAGCCGGGCAGGCGCGCTGCTCTCCCCCGACTCCCCCCGCTGTCTACGCGTCGGGACTCGGGACGATGTTTCCATCCCGGTGGTGTGCCGCGTGTCCTCCGGCTCCGACGAATTTCGGAGCGGTCGGAGTAGCGAATCTCGCGCTCGCGTCCACGGGCCGAGAATTCGAAGGGAGGTGGCGCCATTTTCCGCGAGACACAAATTTGAATTTCCGCACGTCAAACGCGTCGCGCGCGCCGAGTCAGATTCCACTTCCATTTTCCGCCAGAGTTAACAATTGACAGGTAAACTAAACACTCCGCTACTCGTGCCGCTCGCTCTTGAAATGGAATCCACGAATCCGTTTTGCGATCGCGGATCGCAAAACGAAATAACCGCCATTTTCGTCGGCGCGGAGCGCGGGCCGTCGCCGTCGCGCCGTTGAAAGGATACGCGGCAATACGACGGGGCAATGGGCATCTCGCACGTTTGTGCGTGTTTACGTTGCGAATCCCCGGTGTTTCGTCACATTCGAGCGCTCGTGCGCCGTCCCCTCGCATTGCGCTCCGATCAGAATGAAAGGAACGTGATTAGCTTAGCGGGCCCCTCGCCGCGCCGGGCGCCGGGTCTCTCGCGAAGCGAGCTGCGAGTGGAAGCGAGCCGCGTGAAGTTGGCCGCGCGCGCGTCCCCGACGCGCGTTCGACGTGACGAATCTGGTTGTGACTTGTCGTGACAAGCCGACTCCCGTCGGATCGGCGCGCAACCGTAACTTCCGACACCTGTGTAACAATTTGAACGAAGTAAGGAGAATTGAACAGATAACGTGACTTTGTATTATACCGAAAAGGGGGAACGAGAAGATAATCGCGCTTTGCATAAAATAGCTGTTGTATAAAATAGCGTTTAAACTCCGCGACGGGATATTGTTACGTGACAATGGAATTACGCGAATGATTATAATTATAATGACCTGTATGCAGGATCAAATATAAATCTCGCGATCTTTTGGTCGTTAATCGGTCACGGACGTTTTTATTACAGACTACAGAGTTATTATTAATTTCAAAAGTGATTGTAACAGAAGGAAGGTAAAGCTATTTTTTAATTTAAAGTAACTTACACCGTTAAATTCGTAGTGTCAATTATACTCAATTCGAGTCGTTTTTAATCATTTCTATAAATCGCGACTGTTTCTATCCAATATTTCGTTAGATTAACTAAAACTATCAATTTAACTAAAACTCAATTTAACTAAATTAATGCAGTTAAAATGATACTGTTTCGTGTTGAAATAAATTTCGACACACATGGTAGTTAAAAATAACAAAATATTATTCAACTCAAGATATTGGTTTAAATTTTATCCTTTAATATCCTTTAACAGTATATACGACAAATTAAAAATGTCTGGTACACTGAAAAAAAAAATACTTAGATCCAAGAAATATTTTTTCACATAGTATCAGTGGCTTATTTACTTAATATAATCACATAATTATTTAGAATTAAGTAAAAAAGAAGTAAAGTAAAAAGTAAAATTAAGTAAAAATATCTAATTCTAAATAAATATGTGATTATATTAAGTAAAAAAGCCATTGGTACTATGTGACAAAATATTTTCTTGGATCTAAGTATTTTGTTTTCAGTGGATAGAATCTTAGGAAATATCTTAAGAAACAGATGAATTATACAAAATATTTAACCACGTACTTAAATTATCGAAATCGTTAAAGTATTATTAATTATTATTATATGTTATAACTCAAATGTTTTGTATTGGTGTGAGTGAAAAGTTAATTGCAAGGGACGCCGTTTTCTTCGCCTTTTTGTGTTCTTTTCCAAAGTCTCCGTGATGATGGGTCTTTTAGATGCTACTATGATAAAAGCATCTTCGGGGGGAGCTTAGATAATTAAAAAACCGTCAAAGATCCTTCGCGCGCCTGGCCCGCGCTATTTGGACACGTCGTTTTTATGCCAAACAATTTGCATAAATTACCCGCGCCTTTTAAAGGACTCGCGACGGCGAGGGACGAGCTAGTTCCGCCTCGCCTTTGGGTCGGCGTTCTGGAGAGAACGCGCTAAACGTCGGGAAATATTTGCGACAGAAATTGGTATAACAGCTCGTCAAGGCTCTTGAGTAAAGCACGATCGCGAGAAGGCCAAAGGGGAAAGCCCAGACACGTGCCGTCGACGTTCAAAATTCCCGTGCTCTTCGGGAAACGCGGAGTGTTTTTTTATGTTATGCCAAAAAGCCATCGAGAAAGGCACTCGTCGCACCGCGATGCTATACATTTATTGTTAGAGATAATAGGGGAAAAGCGGGAATAGTTAATCGCCGTGTGTATCCGTCAGATGTAACAACGGGTTACGGGACATTATTATTCCGCGGATCTGCCGAGGATTAAAATAAAACGCAGCCGCGGGAATTAAATGGTGTTTGAAACTTAATAGCGATTGGATTTTTGAAAGCGTTCGGGAATTATGACGCGCGTATCGGGACTATCGGGAGCGAGAAATGACAATTAGCGTTTTAAACGCTTCTCTGTCCGCCGGTTAATACAGAGCCGCGTGTTTTGAGTGTCAATTTTGCGTGCCCCGTGCCCCGGGCATATAATTCGATGCGGTTTAACACGAAGATTGACCTTTCTCTTTCGCGCCAGACCTTTCGGTTGTAAGTAATTAGACGCGGTGCAGAATGCACGATTGTTTTGAATTTCTGACTTTGGAGTCTCCAACTAAATGTGAAACTGGGGTAGAAATTCATAATACATGCTGAAATCTCGATGGATCGTGCAGCGCACAAACGCGAATACCATTATGAACCTCAATTCTGTTATTTGGATAGCTTGATATACTTGCTCCGGAAAAGATTTCTGAAATATATATACCGAATGTTATACATATAGTTCGTAGTTCGTAGTCGTTAAAGGTCTTAGCCTGAAGAAAAATACATGAGAGGATATAGTATAAAATATTAAAGGAATTAATGAATTATACGTAGTAAAATCACTCTTAACGATATAATGAGCGTTTTTTTATAGACAACGTAATGGACGTTAACGCGTTGTCTAATTCACAAGTGTTTCTAGTATAAGTATAACGTTGCCACAGAAATTTCATAAACTTAAAAACAAAAAACTTTTTCCCTTAAGATTAACCACGAAAATTCCAATAAAGCTCCATAAAACACGACAACGAGAATAGATGATTTCAGGCGTGGTTTTGCGTTTTCGAATTTTTCAGATTTTTATACGGACATTTATATACATTAATTTTTGAAAATTACAAGGACATTGCCATTGCTGGAACCATTTTCGCGTAATGCAACATACCATTAAAATTACGTATCTCGAACTGAATAGATATTCACATAAATTCAGAACAATTAGTGTCAATTAGCGACAAGCACAGTGAAAAAGGTTCCATAATGGTACTTATCTCGAATGGAAGAGATCCGCTGGAAGGTAGAATTATAACGTGTTCTCCCCTCCCCCCTGGCTATTGTTGATTGATAATTATAGAAGTATCCATAGAGCGAGAGAGATCAATGAAGGTTTTGAAACTGATTCAGTTGGAAGTCAATGCACATAAACTGCAGTAAATAATATTATTCACTCTGTAGTTAAATATTGATATTTTGTTTCTTGGAAATTACACGTTGCGATAAAAAATTTGCTTTTTAGATACTATAATTTCGCTTTCTTACATTAATTAAGTCGCCTTGATTTTATTCAGGGTAAAAAGTAGATTTCGAATATTTTGTCGGAGATCTAACGGTGTAATAGTGTACGTTTTGTGGGCGATCGAATTTCAAGACGGCGCGGCGTAAAATTCATCGCGGTTCTTCGGAAAAGAAGGTTCGATCGTCATCGGACGGCGTGGCGCGGCTCCTTCGTAATTATTCTATTCGTCCGGGTTTTCCGTCTCTTTCGCTTGGACATTACGCAAAACGTGTTTTCGCCGGCGCGCGCGTTGCGAGGTAACGGTTCAGTGAGGCGCGCTCGACGGAAAATTGTCCGATCGTGTTCTGCCGGCGAACGCGAACGGACGCTTACGACACGCTAATCCTCTCCGATGTCGGTTCCTCGTCTATCGATATTCCCGGACTATCACGGTGGAATTTCGGTGACGTATTCACGACGACGAGAGATCCCCACTGATCCCAGTCGGATCCTGATATATAATAGATAGACGGAGCGTCGGCGTGGTATTAATAGATGATAAGCCGAGAGATGCGCGCTCGTGTTTGACGCCACGCGAGGTGTCGAGGTCGGATGTTCCATATTCCATTGTGGTGGCCGTGGCTTATGAGAAAACTCCGAGTTTTGTATGCTATTAAGATTCATCTATTCTCTATTCTCTTGAGAAAAATATCTGGTTCCGTCCGTGCCCACGCGAATGAATCATTCGAAGTGAATGCATCGGAGGAACGGGTTTTCTTCAAGGCGAATTCATTGGAGTTCTCGTTCGATGAAAAAAAAAAAACCTCGCAAGATAAAAACGAAAGGTCTCCTTTTACAGAGGTAATCATCCGCATTTAGAGATGAAATAGAAATTGGCTGCGCCAATTGAAATATGAACTTTGCTAATAGCTGCGGCAGATAAATTAGTGCATTGTGAGTGTATTACATTTTTATATATTAATACTTAAATAAATAAATATCACTTATTGAAATATGAACTTTATTAATAGCTGCAGCAGATAAATTAGTAGATTTTGAGTAAAGTATATTCATTAACATTCTTATACTAATATCTCCACTAAGAAAAATATTGTTAATCCAAAAAAATATTTAGTCCGATACGTTCAACTAAACATTTTAGTTAGTTAACTAAACATTGGTTGTTTCAATAATTTATTTAGTTTCTTTAATCAAGAATTAATTAATTCAACTAATGTTTAGTTAACTAACTAAAATGTTTAGTTGAACGTATATTGGACTAAATATTTTTTGGGATTAATAAATTTTTTTTCTCAGTGTCATAAAAGTAAATGTCACTTCCTACTATTATATATTAGTATATTTATTGTATTATTGTTACTAATACATTTATTATAAAATACAATTATATTTATTATCAGTATACCGCATTTTTAAATAAAAAACTTAGAAAGTTTATTATTATTTTTAAAGAAGTGTACACATGTCTGCGTCTTTACAATTTTTATTATAAAAATAATATCGTATTTCGCTCTTTCTCTCTCATTTATCAATGATAGTCGAGAGAAAAATTTTGGGGGTGACTCGTCGCGAAATGATCGTCAAATGCGAATCGTGTAAATTCGCCGTTTCGTTTCGCCGTGCCAGGACTTGCGAAATGCGAGTAATGGCTTTCGCCGCGCCAGGTCATTCTTCCGCCTGCACGGACGAGGCGCGATAAAGCTCCTCCTCGTACGAACATCGCGTCGACATTCCATTTTCGGAATGTAATGTCTATCCCGCTCGGGGACCTCCTCTACACAGTGTACCGGGAAAGTGTATCCGACCGCAGTGCTCCGCAGCAGCGCCCCATGTAATTTATTTCGGCAACGAACTTTAGAGTTCCTTGAAATATCGCGTCCTACCTACCTAATTGTGAACTTTACATCGTATCTCGAGAAACGAGAACGTACGACGAGCGAGAAGATGAACAAGATCAGGATCCCATGTTTGACAAAGTCTCTGCTGTACTCGGAACTCGGGTTTGACGAAACGGGTTAAAATAACGTTTGAACGAAGTCATCGATAGAACGTTGACATTTTGAAGTTTATGTAAATTTGCTCGCAACTTTTCTCGAGTTCAGTCATAGCCCTTTCTTGTTAATCTTCATAATTATTTTATAGACGGTATAGCGTTATATTAAGAAAATAAGACACAACTTTCCCCAGCCTTTTGTTATATTTACTATTTCCACCGCATTTTGTTAGTATTTTTATTACAATATAATTTGGAATAATTAATTTTAAATCTTATTGTTCGGTTTCTCTCTTCGTCACGCTTGGAGATAAAGTCCCGCGCGAACCGCACTGGTGGTATTCGTTGTTCATTGCTCACAAGCTTAAGCATGATTTATTCGCGGATTATGCGTCGCGTCATCGTGGAAAAACGTATTATCGCCCGGGTGATGTCGAGCTTGCGCGTCGACGCGACGCCCGCCGTCGCGATGCATGCACTTTTATTTACCCATTAGAGCGTGCGTTTCTTGACGTTGCCACGGCACGCCAGGTCGGGATATGGTAAAGTTTGTATATATTTAGTTTTATACGTACACACATGTCGTTCTTTTCTGAGAATGCATCCCGCCCATTATTTCATTTTGTTCTTTCGCGAAACGCGGAAACGTGCGGAGGCGAACGGATCTACGCGAACTCGTTTCTTTTTTGTCCTTTCTTTGCACTTACTGCATTACGAAAATCGAATTAACATAATAGATCGAAAATGGAACAAATAGCAGTTATATAATTCTATTATATTGAATTTTTGATTTGTTATTTCCTCCAATGTATTAGTTTTCAAATTACCTCTGTATACTTTATGATATTTTTACAAAATACAGTATTCTGAGTTTTGTCTCGCTTTGGACATTATTATTATTCAACTCATGAAATGCATATTTTTTCGTGATCTGTGTCTCGGAACGTAAAGGATAACGTCAAATAGAGATGTACAGGGTGCTTTAAAATAATGTTACCTAATGTTAACACTTATATGGAAGTAACATTTTTAGAGAAATGGAACTAATAACACAAGAAAATAACAAATGTTTCCTGTCCTCAAAGAGTCTCCACTCCGATCACCGTTGCAATGTGCAAGATTTCCGACAGAAAATTGCAAATGTGATAGCAACAATACCCAAAGAAATGTGCCTCAGGGCTCTGGAGACTGGAGACCATCTGGAAAAGATTCCAAGAATGTGTAGACAATGATGGTGAACAAAACTCTTTAGAGACTCTTTGAAGACAAAATACATCTGTTACTGTTACTATGATATCTTGTGTTATCAGTTTTGTTTTTTAAAAAAAAAGTTACTTCCATATAAGTGTTAATGTCTTTTTTAAGCATCCTGTAGATATCGTAGTGTCTGTTACTAATTGTACTATATTCGTACCGGTTAAAGTCACAATTTCCCCAGAGAAGTAAAGCAGTTTCGTACGTCGAGTATTAGCAATACGAAGTCACTGTCGTGTTAGTCGCGCGTTTCATTTGCATGTTTCAGAACTTTTTCCATGAAAAATGCAAACTGTTTTTTTCGCGCTACCAAACTGATGTATTTCACGAGCACTTTTTTTATCGTCGCTGGGGGGGGGGGGGGGGCCCATTAATCTCTGTATTGTTATATGACAGCCCGCCTATCGAATTTCCAGCTTTTCGATAATTCTTGGAAATAAGATTAGATTCTTATACTCCGAAATAACCATAAGTAATCGAACTATTCACTATTGAACTATTCAACAAATAAATTAGTAAGTAACTCTTAAAATCTCGTGTTGAAAAAAATCGTGTTCATACAAGTTATTTTTTCCGATATTAAATTTTTATATCTCGTGAACAATAAATACGTCAGAACTGTCGCTTCTTGGATGCTAAATTATTAAGCTATGATTTTCCGGGTTATGTTTAAATATTCTTATTTATTGTCATGTAAAGAGAGTTGTTTGTGCAATCTCCTCGTCCTGCAGTCCCTATTGCATACTGCATATACGTATGTATACCATTAACGTGCCACATTATGACGAGACGTACTCGCGCGAACAATTCTCCAGCCGCAATTGCCGAGTCGACGATACTCTAATCTCAGACCCTCTGCCCACGCTGCCCGACTTAAACTTTTAAGGTTTACAAGTTTACTTTTCACGAGATAAACACTCGGCCACCCCCTATTACTTTCTTGTACATGAAAACGAGCGCGTAATTTCGCAGCGTGGCAAGTTTCGCGGTCGCGAGAGAGCGGCGCTTTAATTTAACTCAGTCTCTCTGATTTCATCCAGAATGAAATAATATTGCGTATTCTTGGCACTCGTGACCAATTTTATACATTCTTGTCAACAGGATCGATCGACGTCCGGAGAGCGGCGCTCGGAGGTGGTGAACGTCGATTAGAGGAAAGAGGACGACGACGAGGAGGAGTCGATCCGCCGTCGAAGGTAAAGCGAGGTGGAACCGGCTGAAAAAGAGAAGAAGAAAAAAGAGGAAGGCTGAAAGCGAAGAGGAGGCGCGGTGGTGGTGGAGACGGCAGAGGGGTCGAAAGGTTGAGCGACCTACGGACCAAGACGAGGAGGAGGTGGCGGAGAGAAAGGGGCGCCGGCAGGAGGGCAGGAGGGGAAGGAGGAGGAGGAGGGGGAGAACGACCGGAGAAGAAGGACGGAGAAATGATCTTGGTAGGTGACTGGCAAAGTGCTGCGGTGGTCGACTCCTCGACAAAAGGCAGATAGCGCCATTAGTCGTTGCCGGGGCACGGAACATCGGGCCCATGCGTGTTGCGGCCCTGGCCGTGGGCGAAGAAGGGGAGGAGGAGGACGAGGAAGAGGAAGGGGAGGCAGAGGGCCGTGCGGGGCACCACTACGGGGCCCGCGGGCCCGCGATGCGCTCCGTGGCTGCCGCGATAGTGGGGGGCAGGAGTCAATGGTCCATCACGACGTGTCCGATTTTCTTTGTGCTGTTGTTCCTACCCGTCTGGACTCTGATGGCCGTCGTCAACGCGTCTCCTCTTCATCCCGCACCTCCGCATAGAGGTGAGTCCCATTTAGCTCTCTTGTTGACTCGTTAAAGCAAAGGTGACTCGATGCCCCAAAGTTCATATGTTTGATCTGACAAGTGCCTTCGAATCGAGGACACACACGAATCGGTGATGAAATTAGGAGAAATACAATTTTCACATGTGTGAAAATATGTGATCAATTATATTTCAAAATGTTCAAATCCTCTTCGATGCATAATTATTTAATTTTCTGATTTGATGTAAAAGTTCGAGATTATTTATAAAAGATTATTATTGAAGTCATAATAGAGATGGTAAGGGAAAACGGTCATATCTTTTTGTGCATTGTTATTTTTGTTAATTATTATTTCTTTAGGAACGGTAATAACAATTTAGAAAATTTTCTGGCAAATGATACTTGATTTCGTTACTTTTCCAAGTATATCTCGTCACTCATTGAAATATTTTTAATTTTTTAAATATTAGTGCTATTAAATTCTTGAATTATAACATTTAATTTTGTATATCGATATTACCAATGCGTCTTTATTTTTAAATAAATTTGGTTTTTAGAACAATGAAAATCGAGCTCGCGCGCGTTTATTTTTATATAATAAAATCTCGTCAATATTCCAGCCATTTATATAAGGTGTTAAATGTATGATATATTCGATGAAAAATCGTTGAATTTCATTCAGTAAAGGTTAAATTGAAAAAAATATTGGTTACTCGCGATCGTTTGTGCCCACGTGAGTTTCGGGACGTATATCGAAATACCGCGCCGTTCGATGTCCCGCAGGGGTCCGCCCGCGTCGGTAATGGCCTCAAGTCCGATACTCGCCTTTGTCCAACGTGTTCCTTTTGTGCCCCGATCGCTCGATCGGCGGTAGTATTTACGGAAACAATGGTACGCGACCCTAAACAGTGCTCTAATTGTGATGTGGGAGCACGTGGCGCAAACTGCGCTTCGCGTCGCCCCATTGATCGTTCGGGCCATTTACTCTGAAAGTCGCCTAGGTCACGTATGTAACGTCCGTTCGTTAAAATACAGACACACCGTGTAATATGCAGTCATAGCTTAGATTTCCCTCTTAAATTCATTCGGTTAATATTCGAATTGAGAAGATTAGGAGAAATAATCGGCGGCTACAGACGCGAAACGAAACAAAGCAAAGATCTAGAATGATACGGTAGTAAAAAGTTATAAGTATAAAGTTATAAGTAAAGAATACGGAGATAAAAAGTTATCAAATCGAATGATGAATAACGAGTTTTTTTGTTTCCTTTACTTTCGCTCTTTCTCGTGACAATAATTAGATACTTTTAAGGGCGAGGAAAAAATATAGGGCGCAGGTAACTGGATCCGAACGTGACTGGATTGAACCCGAGAGTTTTCGCTTACCAAACGACTGTTAAGCTACCCAAGCCTCACGCATTAATACTCTTCCACTTACCTATCTGTGTTTAATAGCGCTACGCTACGATTACAATTAATGACATTATATCGAATAAATTAAATTTTATTTTTCACATTCCCGGAATATCCGCTGAAGTTCTTCAATCTTTTCGGGTGAAATATTGTTGATTTTATTTTTAAGCTCTTTGAGCGCGTGCTGTTAAAAAATATAGGTATTTCGATATCGGCGGATCACTTTCGCGCATATTATATAAAAATATCGGTACGTTATTAAATTCGTTATATTGAAATCTAGCGGCGGGACTGATGGTTAATGTGTGTGTGTGGGTGTGCGCATCCTCTTGGTAAAGTGGACGCGAAACAAGTGCACTTCGGCCGCTGCACTCGTCCGAGATCTGAAAACGCGTCTCTGAGGAGTTCTCTCGGTCGAGTAATCGTGGTGAATGCTCGTTTCCTCTTAAAATTTCCGTGATCCTTTCATCCTAAAATACTAAGCGAGTTTTCGCGGAGTGAGTGTAACATTTCGCAGCGTGTACATGAATGCGCGCGGAAATAAATTAATTGATTTTTGCATGTGGGGGTGTGCTTTTGCGATGAGACGTCGGCATCTACTGAAGCACGAGTAGATTTAAATTGATAGGATGAGGTGAAAGAAGAAGGCCCTTTGATATTAATAAAATTATATTAGCGACAGAAGAAGGTCCAATGAGAGAGCGCGATACGTAACTGTAGCTGCGTACTTAAGTAATTGTAGGTAATGCAAGTATTGCCGATGGTAAAATATTTCAGTGCATCTCAGATTCTTCTTATAATTATTAAAAAAAGAAATTAAATTTGAGCCTTGCAATTTGCTTTTTTTCTTATGATTAAGATTTTGGTCGCATCCATATAAAAGAATAGATATATTAATTATCTTTCAGCATTTTTGATGCAAAATATGACTATTTAGTTTCAATCTGTAAATGCGGATATTATGCGGAGTCATAACTCTCAGAGCATGTTATATCTATATATAATCGTCCAATCCGAATTAGAATTTTCGTAAATATGAAATGCGTCAATTTATTTCACCATTATGCATTTATAATGATAGACATGACTGGTTTTACCAGGACATGATTTTACCTTTTCATTGCGACTGTCGTGAATAACACAAAGAGAGCTCAGAGACAAATATGAAGATAAAATATCGAAAGTCAAAATCTGATTCTATTTTTTCGAGATAGATATGTGTAATTTGTATTATATGATCTTTAGTCGAGATTATCGTATGCTTTTGTAATAAACCACGCAGTGAAAGTGCCATACCCGACCTACGCGCCTTCGAATTTTGCAACGATCTCGGCAGGAAAAAAAAACGTGGTATAGTCATCGCGTTTTTTCCCACCGTGAGCAATCGAGCGCGAATTATGTACGCTTTAAGGTGCGTTTATATCATGTGGCAGAGAGCTCAGGTACCACTAATATCTGACAAGAAAATTGCGATATGTTTTGGAAAAATTAATCCAGATCGTTTTTCCTCGACTTTGTATTATTAATAAGCTCTCAGTGTAAATATAAAACAATATAAAATTATTATTCTTAAATTACAATACAATTTTCTTCAACATCTCATAAAAGGGAATTTAAAAATATTTTTCAGATATAATTTTACACTTATTATGCATTTATAAAGAAAAAGTACCAACAATAAACTATCCTTTAGTCTCGAATGAGTTTTATATCGCGTTTTTCTTTGTCTCATAAAAAAGTTAACGGGACAATTTTTTTATTTATCTGAAGAATATGAACGCTCGTTCGCCTCCTCAATCACGCCTGTGCTGTGGTAGCATCTGATACAAACTCATCTTTATGGCGCGATTCATCTTTGCGTGACTCGCGTTTACCGTTTGCGCGCACGCATTCTTCTTATACGGCCACTATAGTACATCCGTTTCCTTCTCGTGTGCTTTTTTCAGATATCACGCGCAGCTTTCGTATATCAGGTACTACTAGGCAGCCACATATGACACCGTAGCCTTGAGACGACATCGCAACCGGATACGCCGCGACGTCCCCGACTCCGAGCAACCCCTGATTTTGACCTGAAGACGCTCGACAGGTGAGTGTGAATCCCATAAGCAAACTCCTTCGTTCGCTTCTCTCTATCTTGGTACATACATACAGCGGTATTCTTCCCTCCCTCGCTCGCGGTGTGTTCCGAGTAGAGACGGAGAAATCGATACTGAATCTGGACATCTGAAGAATCTGTTGAAATATCGAGTGACTTTTATCAAGTTGGATGTTCAATAAAGATACGACAAATGCTTTTAAAAAAAGTCCAAGCATTGTGAAAAACTTTATAAATTTTGGTTTCGAGGCTACAATCTACAATATTGAAGACTTTTTCGCGATTTAACTACGGTATCTAGACGAAAATATCTCTGAACAAGTTACTATTGATTATACAATCTCTTGCAAATGGCATTTCGAAATATGGCGAATACTTGTATCTCCTACACACTGGTCGTAAAACGATCGTGGGGACAGTTATACCAGTATATGTGCCGCCCGCACGTTCTCGGTATGTCCTTGTTAAGTCAGTATTATCATGGATCCGATTAACGATGGTGGCCAAGACCAATTCACGTGTGGCTTATTGCTAGCTAGTTTGTGTAGGTTGCTCATATTGTAAAATTATTTTATTTTTTAATTAAACGTATCAAATAATGCGATATATAGTCTCTCCTCTCTCTTTCGCGTTTTGTCTCTGGCTCTCTCTCTTCTCTGAGATAGGAATTTCCATCCTGGTTTGTGTCTCATCAATTGTTGTCTCATCATCAGAAGAAAGAAAAGTGATTCTGTTTTCCAGGGTGTTTTCGAGAAAACTATAGATATTCTGCTTTTTATATCATGTAGGTCATTTATCATTTTTATCTTTAATAAAAAAAACTTCCTCTTATCCTGCTACGTCCGATAAAACATGTCAGAAAATAATATTGAAATGTTTTCTATGACGAGACATTTTTGTTTGCAATTACAACGCTTACAGTTATAACAACTGAAAAGTAGGAGCCGTGGCGTTCTTTCATCTGTCCTCGTGTCGAATAATCAATGTTAATGCCCTCACGTCGAATGGATTTACTATCGGGAACGACATCACGGGGATTTCTCTCTTACGGTTATATTTAATAATATAAGAGACGCAACGCCAGAAAGTTCAATTTAATGAGAGCGCTCCAGTTCCTGCAAGAATACAAACTGTCGCTCTAGTCATGTGTCGGTGTATTACGACGGAACCGTTTAAATATTGAATCGCGCTTTCACTCGCAGCGTATTTACGAACTTAAGAAATGGCCGTTAGATAACGGTCCGACTTCGTTTTGTCTTCCGAATTGTAACGGTATACGATGTGGCTTTTTCAAATTCTTCAATCCACTCGTTTCTGTACCACAGAATTTGTATATTAAAATTACAAGTTTCTCAATCCCCTGCCCTAATGTAAATATTGTTTATTCATTAACAATCTTTTTTATGAATTGCAAGATTACTTTTGTTAACGCGTTATCTTGTATTATGTGACGTAATTAGAAAATAAATTAATAATAATTTTCGTTAATGGTGAAAAAATAATGTTTAATAACTTGAACTAAAGGTAGCCACTTGCGTCTCTTTTGCCTTTAAAATTTAAAGTAAATTTTAATTTTGTAGTTTTATATATATAACTTCCATAATCAAATTATATGTAACTTCCAAAATCAAACGCCAATCATAAGGAATTTTACCATTTTATTGTTCGAGAATAGATAAAGAGACTAAATCGAACGAAATTTTAATTCTTGATTTCCTTTTAACTGTGATTTATCACATATTAAAATGACCATAAATACTAAAATAAATAAAAATTGTGTCTGTAATTTTAGGATTGATTAGTAATAATGAAATTTCGGCATTTATAATGTGAAAAGCAAGAATTAAAAAATAAGATAAAGTTCTATTAATGTCTTTCCATGTTCTTGTCAACTGTTCATCCATTTAATTCTTTTACATGTAATTTAATTTTCTTTTTATGGTAAATTTAGACTTTGGTGACTTTTTACGTCTGGGACGTATTACATATATTTCATCGTTATTTTTATTTGGTATATATTTATATCCCTTATCAATTGCAGTAAAATAAAGCAAATTTGTTACTTTTTAAATAATAATATTAACAGGATTACATACATATTAAAATATATACGGAAAATGCAAAGCGTCTTTCTTAATTATACCATGAGATAATCGTATCAATCCATAATATAGATCGTGTTCGACGAACTGTTTAATCGCATTAAATCTGCTCGATTCAGTCTGTTCGAAAATTTCGCCGAATTCTGCGTTTCGCGGGGAAAGGGGAAGCAACATTAAACATTTGTCGAGCTTATACATTATATGCAGGGAACCGTGACGACCGCGTGCATCATGTAGATTGCAAAGTTACAACGAATGGTCCAGCATCTCAACCGTAGCGAGGTGACTCGATAGAAATGGTTTACGCGCGGGCCCATCGCCGTCGTTTCTCCTTTCTTGCTCCTCTCCTTCCCCTCTCCCCTCTCGGGAAAAGGAAAGGGAGACAAGTTCTCGAGGAAATTTCGCCCGTAATTCATAGACGTTAAGCTAATTAACTGGCGGGTACTTCTTGATCCGACAGCCCAGAGGATTTGCGGCACCCTGGAGAGGGAAAGAGGAAGAGAAGGAAAGAAAGAGAGAGCGATCCTCTCGAGGAATCGAGAAGCGAGGTCGAATCTCGCGATTCCCGCGTGCCGGATTTAGACGCGTGTAATTACCACTAATTGCAACGACGACGACGACGACGATAACGTGACGTCATTGTCCTTTTTTCCCGTTGGCGTGATTACTCGTTACTTTCGAAAATTTGTCGCAAAGGAAATTCGTGGCTCCGCGTTTATCCCCTTAAAGTTTTGTGGAATTAGGGCGCTGGCGATTCCGTTAGCGTAACTAGACTGTGTGGGAATAGTTGTATAAGTATGTTCCAGAAAAGAACACGTGGTATCCTTGTATTTTCGTCTAGAGGGGAATAAAACGGTGACTGAAATTAATGGAATTACTTCGCTCGAATCAGGGCAATTTTATTTCAGATTTTTAGGTGTATTACAATATATAATATATATCATATATATATATATATATAACACACACACACACCATATAGATATAGATATATATATATTATTATATAATATATATTGTAGGTCATATATATATATATAAATATATAGCCAGTATATACCGATATATATATGTATGTATATGTATATAGATAGTATGTATTATGCGATTTCTATCGAAGTCAGTTACGCAACACGTATGATCATATAAACTTTCATCGATCGCAATTGCCTGGCTACAGGCTACTTATTTCATTGCTCCGCGACTCGCTGTTATCATACGACTGTGCATTTTGTCGGGCACACAATATCCGCTGCCGTCCTACGTTCCAGCAATTCCGGAGAGTATCAGTCTCGAAAGAATTTCAGTTCACGAAGAATTCCTTACGTAAAGCTGTCTCAGGAATGTTAAATAAATGAGTATGAGAAAAAGCCAACTAAGAGAGCGAAAGAAAAAGAGAGAGAGAGAGAGAGAGAGAGGGGGAGAGAGAGGGGAGAGAGAGAGAGATACGTATTGGTATTCGCGTTTCACACACCTCCACTGCCTCGCAAATTTCTCGTCTTGGGCGACAAACGGCACGCAGCCCCTCTCAAGCTGGTAGGAGACACGAGAAACATCCCTCGATCTCCACCATCCCCATCTCCTCTTCTCCCCCGGTCGCTTTCATAGTCCGCCAATGTAACTACAGCGTTCGTCTCTTTATGTAAAGCGGTCGAATCCACGTCGGGCAATAAAATGTAAAGCAGGAGTGTGCCGTGCGATTCCCTCCATCCCTCGTCGTCGTCGTCGTCGTCGTCGTCGTCGTCGTACCAAGCGCCCGCGCAACACCCTCCTGCCCCGTTCCCCGTCGCTACTGTACGACGTGGCGTTTTCTAAACCCCGGTGCACCTGGTACAAACTGGCAAGATAATAGTTGAGGAGAGGAGAAGAAAGAAGTTTCCGTGCGGCACACACGCCACCGTTCTCCGTCGCAGCAGCGGTCTCCGCTTCATGTGGCCGTTCTTGTCGAGTATCGTATTGTATGATTTTCCTTCCTTTTTTCGGTAATACCGTTAGTGCGACCAGGCGAATTTATTGGCCATATCGCGGCAAAGACGCCGGTTTACTCTCATACTTCGCGAGAGAAGTCCGCCGTTCGTCTTTCGCGAATTCCTTCGCGGCATTGTCGTTATATACGTTCGTTCTTTTGCTTTAGATTCTGCGGGACAGATTATAAAAATAGTTGAACGATGTGCACAGAGCTCCCATAAGATAATGGTTATCACATTCTATTGTCGGATCGTTACGTTGTAAAATGTTAATTTTTACTTAATCTTTTTAGAACTGCATAGAAGTTAGGAAAAAAGTTAGTTCTCCGAAAAGATTAAAATCTATGTTCTAAAAAAGAAACACAGTTTTGGATTCTTTTTCTCAACATTTTAATCTCTATATACTACAATACAATATTAACATATCCTGTTTTTCAAAAACGCTTACAATTAAGAGCGCTTAGAAAAAAAACTATTATTGTAAGAATATTTTTCTCATGACGTTTCAGGAAAATAGTTTTTTCCAACGATTTGCAATAGCTTCACCGCTTCCGTTTAACTTTGAGTGAATGAGATAATAAACTTTCGCGATATTTCCTAAGCGATTTCTCGGTATATAACCCGGTCTTGGAAGCGGCACGGTTAAGCCGGGAATAGATACTCGTGTACATGCGACACCTTCTCACTTTTCTAGCCGCGCGGCTCGCCTCTGGGTGGAAGACTTCGCGCATGAATAACCATGTACCTCGGCGCGCCTCTCCTCGGTACGTTTGCGGATTTCCAGTTTTTTTCCCGTACGTTGGCACGCCGGGCAACAGCATTTCCCAGCGAAGCCAACGCATCGTTTCGCCGTGCATACGGGGGCGTTGTTATGGGCGGTTATATAAAAGCTAAAGAGCACACGGCCGGACCCCGTGTTCCACCCTCTGCTTCCGAAGACAGCAGCGTTGCCCTTCAATGCAATAAAGCCGACTCTCGTTGCGGAAATGCGGCACCGTGACAAACTCGTGAAATTTACCCAACGGCGCAACGTGTCGCGTGCGCGCGCGACTCGTAAAGAATATTACATATCGCGCTGCTTATAATCCTTATGAAAATAAACGTTCGCGCAGCGTTACGCGAAAGTTTTCTCGAGGAAAAACTGGGAAATTTTATGCGAACTTATTTTTCCGCTTCGCGGCACGGTCCGTCTCGTTTGCTCGTAACCGTTACAAAGAGCGATCATCGAATTATTAAACGGCGGCTTTCCCATCGCGCGACTATGTTAATGCACTGGCACGCTTCATAACAGTTAGGTAGTGCTAGGTTGAATTAATAAATATGTGTTTCAATCTCTTAGTTGCCCTTGCTCGGAGCAATATTTGTGATAACGGGAATAACGGAGATAACTTGCCACTGGTGAAGTTTATCTTAAAGTCGACGGTAGAATAGATCCGCGAGAAAGGAAGCTAGAAGTATAGCAATAGCGAAGTTCTACTTCTGCCAAGGAATTTGGCGCCGAGTTTTTTCTCGAAGGGAAATTTTTAATCTCTTTGATGGTGCGATCCCATTAAAGACCTTTTTCATTTGAATTAGATTGAATATATATTATTTGAGCTCCAAGTAGAAGAAATTCGTACTTCTAGCGGAAATAAAAAGTCGATATTTCGACGTTTCAATGATTTAATGGTTCCTTTTTACGCTTCTCTATTTTTATATCAGTCCTTTTTTCATATGTCACGTTTTTGGTTATCCGACGAATGATAGCCAGACGCTTTAATTAGAGCATCTTGTATAATACAAACTTGCGAGAGATTATATGCTGGATGCGCAACGAATTCGTCCTTTTATTCACAAGCTTCTGGCGATGAAAGCGGCACTTAAGCGACTTTTTTCGCGATGCTGCAAAGATATGACCAACGAGCCTCCCAGACAAAGCTGACGATTTATGTATACGGATCCGCGATGAAGGCGCAGCCGACGTCGGATTATGAAAATGATTGTCGCGGAAGCAGCAACGTGTGCGCTATAAAGAGCCGCGACTAATTGTTATGCTTCCCCTAATTCCTCGCGTAATGCGGTCCCGACTCTGGCCCTGCGTATCTTTATGGTAAATCTAGCGTTTTAGCGTCTTTTTGCCGGGCACGCTAGAGTCGTTTCTTCCTTCGGTGTCTTCGCGCCGCTACGATAATAAATGCCGCGAAAAGAATTACGATCGTCCCGGCAGGTCTCTAAATAAAAGCGCGAACAGTCTCTAGTTGGTGACGCATTAAGAGCTCCATTCTTTATAGATAAATTATGTCTGTTTCGAGAGTTTATACGAGCGGCACTTTTTGAAAAGGAGTGATGGAAAGTGAATTAATTATTAACACGAAGATAACTTAAAGTACAATTATATTTTTAAATCTCGCAACTTTTTGTAAAGTATGAAATATATGCTGCACGAATTAAATGATTAAGATGGATTTGATTCTGTCTTTTTTATAGTACTTTTATAAGACTTTTCTGATAATTTTATAATTTTTTTAACAATTTGCTCTAATCAAGAATTCCAACGACATTAAGAAAGATATATACGAATATTAATTACTTGAAAAATAATATTTCGATCAACATTATTATATTTCAGGTATACTTAGGGCATATTTAGCATGCGCCATTTAAACGTGAATCGCGTTTGGTTGGTTTCACTTGACTCTCAATGTAATCCATCATCATCGCGGAATCGGATTTTAACGAGATATTCGGAAGCATACTACGTACTTGCACATCGTCATTGTGAAAGTCGTATAAGTTCTAGTACCGTTTTGTTCAATGACAATCACGTCGTTATTCCATCACATTCTACAATGACCATTGGTTTCTCGCTGATCTTTGATCGTCATCGTGTGTCCATCACCCGTTGTGCGATGACTCTATCACTGGCGATTATTTTTGTTAAAAATGGAGTTACCTTTCAGCCAAGCAAGATTTACAAGAGAAGAAGAAATAGATAAATTACACCAGGCAATTAATAATGTAAAAAGTCCAATATAAATTGAAGATCATTCGACAGTCGGAATTTGAGTAAAATATGATGCAATTTACGGATTGGCAATACGGTGAATTAGTAAACTCTTTACAGTTTACATTCACATGGCACTTGTATTTTGGCATGTTAAATTATACAACTACATTTATTGTTGTATTTTGTAGCATAGTACGATTTTATAATCTTGGTACACAGTCTTGGTTTAAAATATGTCGCGCGATATATTAAATCTAGATAAAGTCATATGCGCGAGCGCAATTACGTTACATATTTTTAACTGGACGAATGTATTTCGATTTAAAATAACTATAAATGTATGCGAAGCGTATTTATGAAGGCGCTAAACGAGTTTCTTCGGCATACGTTTCAATTTACCATGCTCTAATATTATGCATGCAATTTTTATATCGTCTCTTGCAAAAGTATTTCTCCTTCATAATTTATTTTGCTGCTGCTGCATTTTGTACGAAATAGTAATACGAGCCGAATTTATTTTTATAGAATGCATACATGACCTATTGTAACACACATATACCTAATTCGTATATATTATATCTTCAAAAAATACATATTGTGTTCTAACCATTATTTTTCTGCAAAAATATAGATAGAATTTCTTCGTTTTTGCATTGAAAAGAATACCGGGATACATTATATTTGAAGCCACAATTTATTTTCGCGATACGTTGTTTTTGCACGCATTTTCATAGTAGGTATAGCGGAGAAGCAAATATTTATGAAAACGTCAATAACTTTTCTGTACCTCTATATTATTTTTCAGTATTTTGATTTTCACGCTTTCAAGACTCGCCTTTCTTGTCCACTTTTATAATCTGTTTACTGCAATATTTTTCGCAGTATGTATATATATGTATATATATATATTGCTCGCTTCGCGCTATATATTATGACTTATTTTCGTCATGTCTCTTGTCGTACTTGACTGTCTCGATGATGAACGTCAACGTACGATATTAATCCGTTTTGCATATTCGCCTCTGCGGGATTCGATGGCGCGAACGTCAATCTTAACCGACTTTGATCTCGTTAAAGGCGGATTTGTTACGTAAATGCCACTTGCAGGAGCGAAAGAGCGCGTGTATATTTAGCGCTGCTGAATCCGTTGGTGGCGAGAAGCCACTTCGATCCGTATGATGTTACATGGTTTCGTCTTGAGCTTAAGCTGTCTTTGGAGGTTCGAAGGTTTCGAACGTCGTATCTCTAAATTGTGGGAAACATCCACCGTCATATCGGGTCAATCCCGTGAGTTTATTTACCGGGAATAAGAAGCGATATACGTCACGATTACGAAGATTTGCATTTTACTTATTGGCAAGAATTATTTTGAGCCAATTTATTTTGAATTTACAATTGTCTCATATTTTAAGATATTCAACATTTTTATATAGATCTCTCTAATACTGTATTGTGGAATATAATAATAATAATAATACTATATAATAATAATATAAGTATAATATATTGGCATATATATTTTTAATATAATTTAAACGTTTAAAACGTTTTCAGTCTTGAATGGTTATTTTCATTTTTAATCAACGACCCGAACTGTTACATCGTTATCGATAATCTGTTGTCATTTTACTGGCAACCTTTTTATTCCACCCATACAGATTAAAATATACCGGCATAGTAAAGTACGCATGAACTTATAGACTGACCTGACATTTCATACAAAGTATGCTCGAGAGCGATATTGCGCCTCGGTGGAGAAATCAAGATATTTATTTTCTACGTCTGTACTTGCGTTATTTTCCTCTTTCGTATACGCGAGCAAATCGACGTACTATATGGAGAGTTTGTACGAGCCGGCTTATATATATATTTCAGTTAAGAGTAATATGTTTTTTTTTGTATAAATCCGGTGAGATGGTCGTGGATTTTAGCTCGACGTTCCAGCTGTATATAATATGATACCCGGGGAATCCTTTGTCAATCCTTTGTTTCTATAATACGCGAAACATCGTACTTTGAACATTATATATAGTTACGCGAAGAATCCGCCGTACTTTGCTCCATCGACGTCGAAGAGATATTCGGCAGATCTCTCTCTGAAATAAAATTGTAAAGTAATTCCTCTGTACAGATAAGTGAGATACAGTTTTTCGTAATCGTAGCACGCACACACTTTAATGATCTATCTCACCGTTCTTTTGCTCCGACGATTCCTTTTCCTTTATTCATGTTATTACCAGATTATCGGCCTTCTGCGTAACGATCCGTAGCGAACCGATATTATGGCACGCGAGAAACGCCGATAATTACTCTCCCCGCACTGGAGACCCATACAAAAAAATTCTCTCGATCCGATACTTCACAATATCATGCACGATCACGATTTATCTTGCAGATCCTGGACGATACGCTTGTTTCGCGACGCGAGTCTGTTCAGCAAAGATGTATCCTTCGAGGGCACGAACGGACCGATATCTTTCGACACGTCGCATTCCTACGTCGGTACTGTTTTGGGTAAGTCTACTTATATCTTATCGTCTTCATCGATCGGAGAAAAGCAGAAATACATATAGCTCCTTAGCAGGTACTTCGATATAATCATCAATTATTATGATTAAATTGAGATAAGTGCATTATATTAGAATAAAATTGAATTTCGTATTCCTTTATGTAATTTTCATCTCATTACAAATCAATCAAATGAATTAAATTATTATCTCTCGCTGCATTATATATTATCGTTTTAATACCGCGGTTATTTTTGTGTTGAAATTATTTAACAATTTGGTCGACGCTGGTAACTCACCGCCACGGTTGTTATTAATTTAATATTTGCGCAATGATAACAGAAATAGTATAACATAATATCATGGACTATGACGTAAATATTATGCGTTATCTTCATCTCTTTCTTTTATAAGAGATTATTCCTCAAATTTTTAAAACGCAGTGATTATAATACTTAAATTACTATTGGAAAATCTATTTTCTCGATATTTGTCCACGCATAGAAGACCGATTATTCGCATTGATTTAACGATAAGGCGCAAAACATGTGTGTCAAAGGAACTAATTACGCTGGCAGATAATGCCTCGACCGACCGAAGGGGATCTTGATTCGAGATTATCGGGATAATATCAACAATTCGATAATCTCGAAGCTCTGTCTCTCTGTTTGTGTGTGTCTCTCCTTCTCTCTCTCTTTCTCTCTGTCTCTCTGTCCCTCGCCGCGTGTCAACGTTATAAAGCGGTGCAGTGAGAGCGCCGTTGATAGTCATTGCAGCAACTAGATCAATATTTATACACGCTCACTCCGCGTACCGGAATTACATTGCGTAAACGAGGCGTATTACCGTCATTAAGCCGGCGCGGCACCGCGCGATCGCGGACGAAAGAGTTAGTGTCGGCACATTTCGAGATTAGGCGTGGTATTATACGCCGACGAGCGCGCGCCTGTCCGCGGACAAAGTAATTAGCCATCAGTATCCCTCAACTTCAGCTTCGTGATGGATAGCGTGCGGCCGCCCGCGTCCGCTATTCCGAGGCGGTTTCCGTCGGCACATGTGCACGGCTGCGCGTTCGCTACTCGCGAAGAGCAAGCTTCGGCGCACCTGAGGGTGCCTTGTTTAATCCTCCTATAAGATGCACTCTATCCATTTTCACATTACTGAAAGGTTTCAATCTGATTATAATTGAACACTGGTTTCTTAAATCGACACGTGGTGAAATTGCAAATTGCGTTAAAACAAGTCTCAATTTAATGAAGAGTTGAAAACATAAAGCATATAGCTAAATGTTGTCAGCGAAATTTTGCTAATATTATAACGAATGTGTTTATTGTGAATGTGATTATCGAATGTTATTTTTCAGAATTTATGAACAGTCGAGTCGAGTCGAGGAGCATCGGCAAATTTTATAATTGTCATAATAATTTATATTTAATTTAATATTATTTTTTGAATATATCTATAACATGTAACTGATTTTAAATAAAATAAGCCGTACATTATATAATGCCGTACTTGAGTTTAAACGAAAAAAAAAGTTTCATAATTTTTATCGGTTTTTCTAAACCCACAGGGGTTTCAACATATATAAACAACGAAAATATTATCTCAAAACTCGAAAGTTACGCTCAAAACTGGTTTCTACTATCTTTACATAGTGGTCTTCCGGGATATCCTTTATATCTTAATAAGCCAATATTCCCAAAACTGCATACGTGACAAGTGAATTATATGCAACACGCACGGGGTTATTTTAACTCCCAAAGTGCATCAGAGGATTAACGCTTTGTTTAACGTCATTGCATAACCGCAGATGGTTTTCCGGCTGAATACGATTTCAGTAATTCATTGAGCACGCCCTCGTTAGTTCGCGTCGCTAATGTGCCCATAAATAATCGAGTTTGTTCCGTGTTACGCGAGTCAGTCCCCGTATGAGAGCGTCTGCTGAAATAATCCTTCTTGATTGGTCCTTACAAAAACATTATAGTGATTTATTGATACCGTACCTAGTTATATCCGTGTAATTAACTCGGCGTACGGATATAGGACATCGCGGGAAGTTACGACTAGAAATCTTACGCTTAACTTGACGAGTGGGGAAAAACCATAGACGCTATATGCGTTCATAATTTTCAACATGAAACATCCTGATAATTAAACTTCGAAGAGAAAGTTTGTCGAAGTAACGTTGACGTTAAATTAGTCAAAGTAAAAGCTTTTTTTTGCCGTGTATACATTTTGTTTGAACTCGTACCCTCTGTTTTATTAAATTCCTTCGAGTCGATCGCTTTTAATATTTTGTAATTTAAATTGTATTTTTTCAATACGTAAAATTGCTTCCAACTAATTGCAGCTTTTTTAAATCTCTTATTACCACACTTTCAGAATCGTTTATATAATGGTTTGTATATCTGCCACTAACATAATAATACAATAGAATGTACAATCTGCTAATACTAGTTCGAGTAGGTAAGATTATCACTTATTTCCTCCGGGTAGTAAAAGAGATTGAAGCTTTAGTAAATAATAAACCAATAATAAGAGGAAGAGTAATAATACTATGCAAGCTCTCGTGCAATGCAAGACTGAAAGAGTCGGTTAGATCGATCGGCGACGCCCTGATGCACGCCCAACCGGTATCAATATTCCCCTCGTAACTTTTCGCGACTCTCGTTTGCAACCCGGAGCGAAATCGAGAAATAAATTTCGCGTTCGAACGAGCGTATCTCGAAGCGGGTCGCGTGCGCCTCGTCGCCGCGAACGCATCGGAATGCGCGGCGTACAACAACGGAAATGCAGGCCGCGCGCGTCCTCGATTTCAATTCGAAATTATTGAGTGCCGCGCGCGTGAATTGCGCGAAATACTGTTTGGCGCATTGCGAAGGGAGCCATTTCATCCGGATTCTGGAAAAAAAAAAAGCTCTCGAAATTTCGTATCGCGAGTCCGGCAGGGATTCCTCCGTTGTTATTACGCGCGTTTCCCTCGCATCTGCACTGATAACGCAGATACGTTATACAATTTATAAAATCATCGTCGCTGTGACGGTGCGACGGTTTTTTCTTTGTTTAGTATAGGGCCTCGCCGAATATTGTTAACGGTTATTGTTGCACGATACCGATTTTTCCGCGGATCATATAGTCAATTGACATGAGATTTCTGAATAGCACGTTACCTTACTCCCGTCGCCACTCGCCGCATTAAGCTAGGAATCTCATTTTCGTCATAGACGGCTACGACGACGGCGTCGTTGTCGTAGTCGTCCTCTTCGTTTGGAATCGTGCCAGATTCCCCTATTGGAGATACACGCGTGCGGTTACTGTGTCGTTGTGGTCACGAATAAGGGGGTAGTACAGACCATAGACTTTCGGTGGGAAATAAACGTTCGTCCACGTTTGTGACTAGAACCATCGGAACCACGGATTTAACGAGTAAAGGATTTATAATCGGTCCTTTTCGTAACGAGTCCTTTTCTACGATTTTCGCGGATCGCAATCGTTTGTTTTCATGTAATAAAAGTACTATAGCGTTTTGCGTTTATTTTTACAAGCTGCTATGTTAATAATTGCGCTCGTTGAGAAAATAAGCAAGTAAACACTAAATAGCCAATAATTTCGTTTATACGTCTCTTATTCTTTTTCCATGAAGATATTTTCTTTAATATCAGAAACAATATCGCAATTGCAAGCACTTGAGAATTTTCTGTTTTTGTAGATAAATAAAAATATTATTTATCGTTAATACACGGAGAGAATTTTTTGTTATATTTTACCCTTAAATTCACTACAAACTTTGGGACAACTTGGCAACCAAGGAATTTTTAAAACTATACAAAGACATTTTACAAACAACGTGATAAAAATTACCAAGCAGATTGGTAACTTTTGAAAAATTATTGAAATCCCCTAGATATATGTTAGTAAAATTAATCAAACCATTTTATATTTTAATGTAATAGATATTAATATTTTTTATTACGGTAGATATTAATCAGAATAGCTCGCATAAAATTCTTGGTGGTACATATCCCACAACGGCCACAACTACCATGATTTCAGGGTAAATTTTAAAGAAAATTCTCTCCGTGTAGTGTGGGATATTATAGGGGTCAAATTCATACAGATGTTTAACTTATAAATATTATTTTAAATATATACGATTTCATGTCCGGGTTAGTTCGTACGAGTCGTGACTTTTACTTCAGTCAGTTCCGGCGACTCCGAATTTCGATTACTCATTTTAAAAAAATTTTCTCGTGAGAGTTAACGGTTAGATTGACAAAAATGTAACTACGGTATTGTCTGAATTGACGATGGTTGATACTAGTGCAACGTCCGAGCCCCGTAAGCATTCTAGCATGGACCGCAGGTGGACACATACATCGGACAATAGGAGCAGACGGAGAGGGGGGGGAGAGAGAGAAGGGTCCGCGTGGTATAATTTCGGCGTATGGCGAACTAAACGTAACCGCAAGCTCGTGAACGGGGCCAGAACTTGATCGTGATGCGGCTCCGTCGTCTCGGCGGATCGTGAATCGTGAACGATCCGTCGCCGCCGTCGTTTCGACGATCGGGATTGCGGGGAAGTTGTACCCTGCCGTAATAGCTCCTTGCCGTGGGTAATATCCGAACGTCGTAGTCTTCACTTCGACGACTTAGGCCGCGGTTTACGGCGTCGTACGCGAGTTTCCAACGAGCTTTCTTGCACGCCGACAAATTTCTACCGGGAAATCCGTTGGAACCGAGAGTTGCATTCCGATTCATTTATTATTGTAATTGCATCCGCGAGTTGAGATATAATTACGATTCCATCGAGTCTATCTGGCATTCACTTCAGCATTTGATTACAGCCGTGGTATTAGGTTCATTTCAACTATGATATATTAATCATATCCGTTTTATTAACGTCGGCGGTCGTCATTGCGACACAATTAGCCGAGACGCATCTAAAATTATAGTCCCATTAAATTATTTGCATTTGCTTCAATATACATTTTACTCGACGGAATAATTAATTAATTTATCGATTAATTAATTATTTATTTATTATTAACAAAGGAGATAAGAGTACTAGTGGACCAAGCTGGATGTACATTACACATGTTAGATATTATAAATTAAAGATAAACAATGATGTGACAAACGTTTCGACCTGAAACAAAGTCATCTTCAGTGCGCGATGATGGAAACGATATTTACATAAATAAGTCGTTAAACATTTATTCATAAAATATAAAAACACAATAGAAATTTGATACTCCGCCTGTAATTTTAAACTTATCTTCTTTTATGTAGAATGACTGGCGAATTCATTGAGACTGATGTATATGTCAAAATCCTATATTCTATCTAACCTCCTATATTATACATTTTAACATACTTAATTAATGATCTTAATTTATTAATATTAATCTTCTTAATTATATTATTTGGAATATCACCATAAATCGATTTAGGACAGGATCCAAAATAATTCTTATAGGTAACTTAAGGATTATATTTCTGTTACTACACTGCATGCGGATTATAGCATGGTGAACGCGCATAGGAATTTGCCGATCAGAACTAATTAAATGTGTCGAGATAAGTGGAGGTAATTACACGCTACGTGATCAGATCTCGCGTTTACAGAGTATTCCGGAACTTTGCATTCCCCATTGAATACTATGGATATATACGAATATATTACGATCTAATAAATGATAATTATTTTGAAGACAGACCATAACGTTTTTATAGATAATCGACAACTAAAAACTTTTACGAAGAGCTCCGTGAATGCAAGTAGATAACAGAACTTTTTAAGTATAGTTTCCAAGCAAATTAACAGAAACGTAATTTGCGATAAATTTATGAGTGCTTACGAGTGCAGTCAATTTAATTTTTGACAATGATGAAGAAATTATTGCGAGCACAGAATTTATTTAAAAACGCAGTCCACAGCCGGAGGGAAATGATCTAGAGGTTTCGCCTTAAGTCATCTCGACTTGGTTCACCGTATTTGATTAGTTCCGACGTCTGGTACGAATTTGTCCGGATGAGTTTCGCTCCGGACGTGCATCCACTATAACCGTGGCCTTAAGGTGCGTTTACGCAAGCACCAGCTGTTCCTCGGGCTCGTAATGGAAACGTTTACACTACTGCAGATGAATTTCTCCTGCGTCAGTGAGCCAAGATCCTCGTGCAATATTCCCAAGCTCATTCGTCGCTATAGAATATATATGAAGATATAAAGTAATATGGTACACACACAAAAAATAAAATATACACTATATACATTACAAAATAAAGAATAAAACTCGATATATGTGTACCACGAGAAATAAGACATTAGGAAAATTCAATTGAAAAGTAAAGTAGATTGTCGCATAAAATCAGATGAGTAACGATACAAGTGGATAGAATATGTGTAAAGGAGGAAAGTCTATATGAGCAAATATCTATTTTTTAAATTACGTATCGATTCTAACTCATATGGATAAAATATATCGGATTGAATTTTTTATTTTGATTATTATTTCTCTTTTTGCTCGCGCACATATACATATGCCTATATTTTTCTATTTTATCTGATTCAGTCTGGGGTCGATACACGATGATACAGCTTAATATAACAGCGGTAACCGCGGTGTATGAAATATTGAAATGTCCCGGCTTACTTGATGGAACCATTTAATTTACATCGGAATCCGATGTTTAGATTCCGTATTGAACGGGGTTCCTTTACACACAGTTTCCGGGATCGACATTCGTGCCACGCGCGTATCTTCTTTGACGATTGCCTGTATGCCGGGATGAACGCGAACGAATGGATCCGTTCGTTTTCTCTACTGTGTCACAGCGATCAACTTCATCGTCCTCGTCCTCGCGTAACATACCTTTCTAGCGAATTCATTCGGTCGCTCGCCGTTCTCGAATGCCGCAAACGCACGTTTATGGTGAATCAATTCGCTGCTGGCTGATACTCGTTTGCTCTCTTTTGTTTACGCAGCGCAGTACAAACGCGAATACGTCGATTTAATCGCGCTTTTACGATATAAGCGCATACCTTTTCAGCGCATCCATCTTGTTCGCTCACGCTTGTATATTTCGAATGCACCTTTACAGCATGTTGTACCCACGTGTTTACTCATATTAATTTTTGTAGCAAAATCATTCGCTCACTTGTGCTGCGCAAACATATATTCGCACACTGAGGAAAAGTTGTCTATACCGCTCGTTCGAACAATTACGAAGTTAATTGAACAATTTATGTATCAATGCTAACGTTTATCGAGAAATATTTCGTTGCATTAATTTGTTCGCGTACGATTACCTGGTTGTATAAGAGCAGCCGGTAATTTTGTTTGTTCATTCGAGCAGTTCTTTCTTGCTGCATCGCAAATGCATCTTTAAATAACGAGTATAGAAAAGCGTCGACATGGACGAGAGACGAGACTATTAATCCTTCACGGTCGAATGTTGAGCTGCACTCGACACTGAACTTTGATGCACAGGATCCGGCCGTAAGCAATTCGACGCCAAAGAGGAGCGGACACGTAATTTATTCGCATTTATGCATAAAGCGTAAGAGCGAGTTGACTCGCTCCTCTTCTCAATGCACGCGGGAGCAAAGTGGTTGCAGATCGTTGATTACTTTCTTGTCTTGTTACATTCTCTTCCGCGACGACTCTTTAATTAGGATAACGCTATTTTCCGCACAACCGATTACGTCTTCGCGAAACTGAATTATTTTTATCGCGTCAATTTTCTTATATCTGACACTTTAATTGACAATCGAGTTTCTAAGTTTGAAATTAAGTATTATTCTCTGTATATTTCAAGATTTTATATGACTTTAAGTCTGCGACAAAATTATCTATGTTATTTTACATCTTTTCTCGAGATATTATTAATTTTATGTACTATATATATTTGGCGTTGCAACGCTACCGCTCGAATTAAAAAGAGATTTAATTGAAGCAATCAATAAGCTGAAAAATATAATGCCGGATGATAATTTTCTTGTATTTGTATATTGAGTTAAGGTAGCAGTACATTTAATTTTTTCCAAACTCGATTATAACAGTTAAAATTTGCTATTAAATAAAAATTTATAGATATATATAAATACATTCTTTAATCAATTAAAGCAAACTTTCTTGTAAAAATTAAAATTCATAACAATTTTTCTATCTTCAAACACTATCTCTCAACTAGTTAAATTGAACGGAGTTTAGTCATTATCTTGGACGATATAAATCAATCCATAAAATAAAGCATAACTATACGTTGATTTATCCAAATCAGTTTAAATCATGAGGAATGAAAAATATTGCATATTTATTATAATGTATATTTGTTTCATAATACATTGAATATTTTATGGCCTTGTTTGGTTTTGCAGTTTGTTTTTACAGCACGCATTGTGCGTACACAAGGCCAGTTATTCGCCACGAGACTCGAACGAGCGAGCAACGGCACGAACCGCTCCGTGTATCATCGTATTATCTCTCCGAAACGCCATGTCATGTCTCATAGTTATTACAGTGCACAATTATTAGCTTGCGGAATTAAGAATACGTTATATATTTGTGCAGTATATGATTGTCTGTATGGCCTTGGTGTTTGTTACGGTAGGGAAGTCGCTGCGCGTCGTATAGTCCTTCAGATAATAGCACGGACCGTCGCATTATCCAAACGCTATTATTTTCTAGTTAGCCCTATAATTAGCTATTATCGTCCGTTACACTAATTATGCGAAACGTTGCGAATGGCGAACGCATAGTAGCTTCGTGTGTAATTTCTTCATGTTTTTATATTTTTATCGTAATATATAATAGTGAAGTGCGTAACGTGTGATTAACGTCGGGCGTGTCGTATAAAGTGCCGTGCGATTATTCTATTCTATTATTCTATTATTATGTTCGGGTGTTAGTACGCGTGATCGTAATTAATCGTGAGCTTTAATGAAATTGTGAAACTGTTCGTATTTTAAGATTTTTTAAATTCTAAATATTCTCACTTGATGTGCTTTCTGATACAAGATTCATGCAACAACCGTAAACGCGGTACGATACGAATACATCCATGTATAAGTCACTTCCATTTTCTACCCGTAAAATATTCGCTTCATAAAACAGTCGGGTGACAAGATGTATTCAAAATAGCGTATTATTATACATATATCGATACCATCACGTCACCATATATCAGAGAGTTGTCACTCTTTTCGAAAATCGATAACATCGCGAGGTGATTTATTTCTCTGGAAAATCGGGGGAAACCGAGAGAATATTTCGACGGATGATTGAGATTTTATTATTACTTTTTTCCCAATTTTAATTAATATCGCTCTTGGAAGCGAAATAAAATTCAGCGTTTCAAGAATTCCGTAAGATTTTGCAAGATAAAGATGACGAAGGACTCACGCATGTCACGAATTACAGGATGGAATAGTAAGCAGGTTTATCGTTATACATTCCGTGATATACATAATTACAACAACCGTTTACGCTAAATAGCGATATAGTGACTCAGTATAGACCTACTTACAATTAGTATTGCTGCGTTTGTTATCTGAAGAGCGGCTGTCATTTAATTTATCAAGCAACCACGCGACGCTCGAAATTAGTAATTACGCGCAGAGCGACGCGGCAATTAAATTAACTTGACTTTTTTGGTGTGTTCGCGTTCGCGTCCCTGCAAACGGCCAGCAACCACCGCGCCGCAATCTGCCGGCTGGTTGGCTGCAGAGTCGGCCCTGATAGCGGGCGTACTGGTGCGGGATAACGCGTATCAACGATAATCCGATTAGCGATTAAACTTGCCTAATTGACGGTACACGCGCGTGTAATTGCATATCCGGGGACACTCGATTTCCGATTCGCGCTAATGGAGAATCGCGGCTAGCGCGCGGTATACCATTAGCAAGTAATCGTCTTGGAAAGTTCGCGGTTCGCGAGCGAGCGAATCTATGCCGACGCGCGAGTTATTATGAAAGTATTTGCCGCATTATGCTCGGGGTCGCACCGGTATTGCGAAATCTGGCTCCGGGTATCAGGGTAAAGATTATCGGGGCTCGGTATCAGGGTCGCGAGTTTATTCTTCTGCAAGCGATACAGTCGCGGGAAAGTTCTCTCTTTGTGAGCAATTAATTATTTATATCTCTGAATGTATATATTTTCTGTTTTACGCTACGGTTATATCATTACGAAGACATTTAAATTTCTGTGAGAATATACATTAGATATCGTTTTGCGGCCAATTAATTGTCGTCAAGCAGAAATTGATCAAAGGATCCATATAGACGAGAAGAAGCGCGAGGAACTCGACACACGCTCCGTTTATGCGTCCCCCTCGCTTGTTTCTTTGAAGATAAAAAGAGAAGCATAATGAATTTTCAAGTATTTATATTTGTCCGCGCGAAACAAAGGATTGGTGTGAGCTCCGTGTCGTGAATTTTGTGATACTTAAAATTCAATTACGGACAAAGCGCGCTCGTTTAAATCCTCGCCAAAGAAATCCCACTCCCGGCCACAAATCCTTTTAATGTTAATGTCTCTCGCGACAAGCCCCGAGTTTCATAGAAGTTTCCTGCTAAATTCTTTTTCACTTTTTTAATATGGAATATCCGTATAGTGCGCATCTTGTGAGAGAAAGAGAGAGATCGAGAACATTAGACAAATACGCTTTTAATTAACGAGAAAATTTAAAAGTGTACTTTTCCCTATATTTTTCCGTTTAATAAAAAAATACAGATATTATAAAATATTTAATATATTTTACCAAGTATTACATTTGCAGTATGTTTTAAGCAATTTCTACATGTGTAACCAAGTTGCGTTTCCAAAATATTTCATTTCGTAAATTGTATCCAACGAATGTAACTCCAAATCAATGTTAGGAGCTCTTTTTGTTTTCTCTACAGCTCTCCGAATAGAGAGCACTCTCTATCTGCAGAGAGTCCACCTTTTATTACACAATTCAAAATTTACAGATGATTCAATTACGACGTGAAATTTCACGCTTTAAATTTTAAGCACTCTCGGTCGATCTGCCAGGCAGTTAAATATTGGTTAATGTAGTTTCGCGCAGAACTCGACGTAACTTCATTATGTCGGTATTAGCAGAATGAACTCAGGACATCAGGCTTGGAATATATATGTCTATATGTGGGAGAATGATTTCACGAGCAATTTTTCATTTGTTATTGAGACGCATTTGACACATTGTCGTCGCGCGTTATACATGCCGAATGGACAACGTCGCGGTCGCGGCGACTCCCTCTTCGCGATGGACTTGTATCCGCGCGGTATTCGCGCTGCGGCAAGGACGGCGAATGTCCGGGAATCGATCAGCGGCTTTCGAGTGTAGCGCAAAAATTGTCGGGCCATTTGTCATAGTCGGCGGAATCCCGCGTCGTTTCCCAATAGGCGAAATTTCAAAGTCCGCGAGTAATGTCGGTTCTTCCGCGCTCCTCCGGGGAGGGCGGCTTCGGCGGAAAGTAGGCCAATCCCGTCTTTCCCTCCGCTCAATGTGCCGCGGTAATAGCTATAACGATATTTTGGCGTATTTCGTCTCCCTCGGCTCGTAGAACGTGATGACGGCACTCGAATTGCGACAACGCCAGCGAAATGCACTCCGCACTTTGGTATCGCGAATATACCAGTTGCCGCGATGCTGTCGGAATGGCCATTGTTTCCGCGAGCTGTGCGGCGAGTTAAACTCTTTAACGGACGATATATTTGTCGAAATGTTCGTGCTCTCTTGCCGTTTTGTTCTCAAACCGGCTTGAAGTCAGGAGGAAAGCCTCTTTGACGGTGGCTTCGCTGCCGAAAGAACTCTGATTCCTGTTGACAGCAAATTTGTCGGAACGTTGAGGCGAGCTGCTCGCGAACTTCATTCTCTGTAAATGTGAGCGTGCATTCGGCGCTCTATGCGGATGTGACTTGCAGACACAATTAGAAGAAAAGGCAGTAATGGGAGATGGTCATTTTAATTTATAAAATTAGCCATTTAATTTAACGGAGATTATACCTATTATGATTTTATGGACATTTTTTTTAATTTGATGAATTCTACGAACAACACAAATTCTATGAATAATCATTACATATTCAAAATTTCTATATTTTCCTAAACGGAGATAAAATTGTATTAAGTTTTTTTTTCAAGTCTGTTTTGTCTCGCGCGCACGTGTATTTCTATTTTTCTCTTTATGAGTTTTATATTTATCTGATATTGGATATTACGTAATATGGATCTGAGAGTCAAATGGCTGCATTTAGCGCAAAATATCCGATACGAAAGAAAACTTTTTCGATGGAAATACATCGAGGAATGAATCCCTAATAATAGATGGGAAACAATATTTTTGTTTCAATTTATTCTTATATTAGATTAATATCGCAAGGTACGAAATTATTCCATACAATCATGCTTTTCTGTATAGCATTTGATAAAATTCAAAGTTCTCTCCCGTCTCATCTTAATTCTTATTTTTAAATAGTCTTGGTAATTAAATCGCAGAACTATGCCGAAATAAAAGTCGTCCGCAATATAAAATGCTAAAAGTAGGATTTTGATTTTTACTCCCGAAGTTTATTTGTTTTATTTATACAATTTTCATATCCTTTATGCGTCGCATATTATTAATTCCTATATACATGTAAGTTTTTTTTTGTTTTTATTTTGATGTAATTTATCTCGATTAAAAATATGTTTGGTTAAAATAAAATTAAAATTATTTTGAATATCTGAACAAATATCGGCTAAAGCTAACAAAATTTTTGTTGGTTTATTGAATAATTATTAAATTTTTCATGCTGAGCCAGTACACAAAAGACATTTTGTAAAGTTTGCTTTATATTTGTTCATATCGATTAATCAAGCGAAGACTTTTTGAAATTTATTCTTAATATACAAGCGGAGACCTTTTCGGCACAACTTTTTTGTAAAATGTCGCACGCGAACGAATCATAATGTGTGCTTGATGAAAGGATACGATTTACAAAGAATTCTGACGCGGCAACTAGAACGCGAAGGAGTAGCAAGTCACGATCGCAGAATGAAGGCCCTTCTGGCCAGCAGCCAGGTTGCCCGACGTATTCATAAGCGGAGCTTCTCGCACTCGAAGAATACGAATTACGGAGACAAAAGGACGCAAACATAGAATGTGTGTGCTTAAAGCTATGGCTACTACGGCTAATTAAGCCGAGATTTTGGCTTGCGCCGCTTATTGTCAAGCACGCCAAGTTTCTGACAAAGAAAATGCAATTTCCGAAATGCGCTCCTTACAAATTACCGTATGCAAAATCCACGCGTTTAAACGAGCCTTCGCCTTCACGCAATTTTTTTTTTTTTTTTTTTTTTTGACAGACGTCCCGCAGCTCGTTTTTATCCGCCGAACTTTCGTTCTTGCCTTTGCTTCCATCTCGAAAATAAACTTACTTTTCACAAAGCTTTTAAGTAATAGGCAATGCTAATGTGTTAGTTAAAAGCACTACTTATTACGAGAAACTTCTTTTAAAAAAGAGTAAAAAAAACGTCAATATAATAATTATTACATGCCAATATTTTTAGTTATAGTAGAACTATAGAAAATTATTTAATATATACTATATATACTATATATACTTAATATACTTTGGCAGATATAGTGAGTCGCGTAACGAACAACGTAATTGAAGTTTCGGCTTTGTACATCGAACGGAGTGCTCGATAATACTAGTATTATCGATCCGGAGTAGTTGATCCGATTTTTCTGTCTGCAATGATTCGAGCCGACTTAATGGTAGATAATCCGATAATCAATTAACAAACCAGCCGGCGCGTGTCCGTCGATATATCGACGGCCTGCGCGCGTTCGAGTTTGTAATTTGCCGCGATGATCAAGAGCGGAATATTTATTATCCTTTTGGCGCTCCGAGTGTCGAGAAACGAGGAAAAACAATAGCTGGTTTCGCCGAGAGAGATCGCATCGCTTTTCTTGATTGCGAAATGATTAATCGAGGCGGGCAAAGCTATCGAAAGAATGAACATCGCCTTTGATCAAGAGGGGCAGCGAAACTCGTAAAACTTTATTTCGTTAAAAATTTATTTTTATAAATATATAATACAAACGGAAACTTCATGTTTGTTCATAAAAATACAGATGTGATAATTAACATTAGATAAATTTTTTACACTTGTGCTATTGATATCGGTGACCTCAAATTGGCCTCCGTCTGTTTTAATTCTACTAAATCATTTTTATATATATTTAATGTAGCAATAATAAGCAACGTTAATTTGTATTAATAGCAATAAATAATGTTACTGCGAATAATTGAAACCGCTTGATCGAGCAAAAATGAATCGCGTAATTATTATAGCTCCGCGGTTAATAGCAATATTTGTTATCTGATGAGATGTCTCTACTATAGTATTGATATTTACTTGGCAAAAGATATTATCTTAAAATTAGTGAATAGAATTGTTAAATAATTGATAAAGTTAAAATATATTATTTAAATTATTTAAATTAATTTCTATAAAATAATTTTTATTTATAATTAAAATTAAAATTGATTATATAAACTGATAAATTATTATTGTTATATTGGATTTTTTAAATATAATATTATATATATGTATATATACAGAAAAATACCAATTTAGCGATAAATGTAAATCTACCTCAATTGTTTCGCGGGTCAGGTAAAAATATCTTATTGTAAATAGCAATATTTTCACGGTGCAGCAAAACCGGCCGATAAATTGAGACTTATTTTACGCTTGTTGCAATTCTATCTGTTGGAAAATCGACAATCGAGGTCGATTTGCAAATCAACAAGAGTGCAAGTACTCAGGATATGTACATATGTACAGGAACACGTAATTTGTGCTGCTGCGCCGCGAGAGAAAAAGGTCGGCAATTATTCCGTGCGATTAGCTCCGCAATAGGTCAATCGAGGGTTAACCAACGCTCATTAGACTAAGTATCGCGATCTCCACGGCGAAATAGATACTACCATCGATTACGTTAAGGCTTGCAAGACACCGCAAAGAAATATCTTCGCTATGCGTACATATGTATAGCACGAGTATATATGTATAGTATATATAGGTATCGCACAGACGAAGCTGTTAATTTTGCACGTTGGAAACTGGAAAGGTCCTATTATCTTCCTTGCAGGGATTAATCATCTCTTTTTTCCCCCCTCTCTCTCTGTTTGGGATTAATAATTAATTCTTAGAAACATAAGAATAAATCGAACAAATGCTGGACCAGCACGCTAATAAAGGGGCTACACCCGAGGGATTTTACGCGAAGCATAAATCGGCCGGTAAGAGTATAAGACAAGGAAAATTACGACGTGCTTTTCAATCTCAAAGAGATTGCTGCGGAGAATTGGGGATGGTTTAACGAAGAGTTACCCACCGCATATAGTTTCGTAATATATATCTCGAAAAGGCTGCCAGATATATAGCGTAATATTTTTAACGCCGCAGTGGTGATTTTACGGCGTCATAGATCATCGCTCGACATCGAATCTTTTAAGTAGGGTTTGGTAAAGCTTTTTAATATAAAGAGAGATTGAGGAAAATTGTACTCGCAGAACTTACGTTGCATTCGAATATTTAGTTGTTAGTAAGAAATAGACTATTACAAGAGAGAGATGCAAAGTGACTATGATGAATTAAACCAGCAATCACTTTGTAAATTATGTCGCGCGCGCAACATTAATTTAAAAAAAATTTCTCCGCGAAAGGCGCGATTCGTTTATTTTTGAAATTTACGTAGTCCCAGTACTCTCGGTGTGTCTGAACGAATAAAACGAAAGAAGTTAGGGTAAACTCGGGTATGATGGCCATACGGAAAAGATGGCCCATGGCTGTAATTTCTCCAATAATGGCTAAACAGTGCATTTTTGTAGTCATTCTCAAAGATAATCGATATTTACAGTAGTTTATGTGCGTACACTATTCAAAATAACAATATTGTGAATATTATATCATATTTTTACTTTCGACTGCCTGCAAAGTTTTTCATGTGTCCGCTAAAAGCTGCTATAACATTAAATAAATTATAGTTAAGCTGCCGTAATCAACATTACACACATAATTAAGCTATGTAAATTGTAATTTGACCTATAATTTGTATTTCTATTTTTCACTATTTATTTAAAAATACTATGGTTATCTTTTCTGCTATGGCCATCTTTTCCTTAAAAGTCAGATAAGATGGCCAATGCATACGTTGTAATACTTTGATAATATAAAATTTATGTTAAGTGTTTTCTTCTTAATTTCGATAGTTTTACGTACTTTAAGCTTCAGTGAAGGAATATACCAAACATTGTTAAAATATAACGAAAATAAATGTATGTTTATTGCATTTTAAAAAACTATGGCCATCTTACCCGAGTTTACCCTATATCGCACGTGTAACTTTTTATTGAAATCCAAAGCTGGAATGAATGCGCTCAAAATGGATAAATGACTCGTGTCCTCTTTGTCTCTGTTTTTGTCAGACATTACACGGTGGCGAATAATCCTCGATGTTGTCCTTGGACTGCGGAACAATTCGATATTCAAGTACTATTCGCAGCGTATTGCTCTGCGAGTGCGAGCATATATACGGGTGCGAGGAGAGTCGCCAATGAAAGGCCACTTCGCACAGCCGCGATTTTCACTGCGTATTTCGACGGGGTAGTCGCGAGTTTTCATTCGCCATGGCACTCCCGCGTTTTGCGCGGCCGCGGCTGAAACTGGCCATTCGCATATGTCGCTTTAACTAAATTGACGAAGAACGTGGAGCGCCAAATAATAGAACATAGAGCGTGAAAGAAACAAAGGTAAAAAGCTCTCTGCCACGCTTTCATGTAGAAATAACTACATGTGCTAACTTTACACTGTAATTAAAAAAAAAAGGAAAAACGTGAACTGGGTTCGGTGTCGATTTGCGAAAGTGATTCACAAGTTTTGACGTAATTATTGTTTCTTACTTTTCTTTGTATAAAAATCATTCTTTCGAGTATTTCCGATAATGGATTAATTAATTAGCAAATTTTTATTATATGTTCCGGTGGGTGGGGATATAAAGTGGATTGGAAGTTTCAAGAAAGTTTGCGAGATAAGTGCGTAAAAGAACGTCCTCTGTGAAAGCCGAGGCAAGACGCTAAGTTTCGCGTCGATTCAGATCAATGTGACCGTCGCGTCGCTTCGTCGGTGTAATTCGATTGTTGATCGATAAAGCGACATTCGGTCGCACTTTCTCGCATGCGTATAGCGTTTACGCTTGCCGGGACTCGACGGACGCGTCGAACGCGCCACGACCGGAGCCGATCCGTTAGCCGTTCAGTGACTAAATTGGATTTTTCTACTAACGAGCACGAGGGCTTTTCCTCCGTGAAAGCTCCATCGCAAACCTCCTCGATTGCTCCTCTACCCCCTCGGCTATCAAACCTCCGTTCGTCCCGCCCAGCTCGAGAGCGCGTCTTCCCGTTTCATCCCTTTTATCGCCGCACTTTTCCGGATCGCGCAACTTCGCCGCGCTCGCCCCGTCCCCGTCCCCGTCCCCGTCCCCGTTTCGCGTTCCACGATTTTTCTGTATTTTTTTTTATTTTTTCGCGTTCTTGGTCCCTCGTCCCGGTCCCGCCTCCCGATTAAGGGTTCTGTGTTTCCATAGATCCGCTCCGCCACTTCTCGGGATTACGCCGGGAGCCAACCAGTTCGCTTGCTCTTCGCGAATCCTCCTGCGAGAATTAAGCGTCTCGAGATGCGAGAGAAATGAGCCCTCGTATCTTTCTGACGCTGCTTTGTTCTCCGCTCGCCGGTGGCGTGCGATCTCGCTGCACAAAATATTAATGGTGCTTCGTGTTTCAGATTTTCTTTTTTCCTTGCTAATATGTCGTTACTTTAATGTCATTTCGGTTTCTAACGTCGCGAAGTTATTGAAAGCCTCTCTGTTTAGCAAGGAAATTGAGTCATTTAACTATGCCGTTTCTTATGGCGTCTATCAGGATATCTAAGTTCTTAGCCTATCAGGATATCTAAGACAGTTCTTAACTATAGGTAAGCACTTTATCAGAAAATAGTTTCGGTCGTCTTCGTCACGTTTGTCAATACTTCATAACGTTAAACACGACTCGGCACTTTATTCGCGGCGATCAGAAACGAGTAGCGACTTTTACGTCGAAGTAAAAAGATCGCGACACGGATTCTTTATCATGATCCGCCAAGAGAGAGAGAGAGAGAGAGATAGAGTGTGTGTATGTCGATTCAGAGCGTATCAGGTATGAAAAATGCAAGTTTCGGCCTGAATTGATCGGCGACGAGAGAAGAGTCTATTGAATCGCGCTTTCAAATGTCCGCCGGGGCATTTTATCGCGGAGGCACGAAATCGTCGGACGAGCCCGTCGATGAATAAGTATGAACGAAAACACGCTACAATGCGTGATAAAAACGAATTCGAACATGAATAATTCATTAATTATCGGTGAAAGCTTTTTCCTTTTGTATCTCGCCCGCCTTTATCGCTTTTTTTTCTCTGACGACCCTCCGACGCTCGTTCTGCATGATTCCTTCCCTCTCTCTCTCTCTCTCTCTCTCTCTCTCTCTCTCTCTCTCTCCCTCCCTAGCCTACATTTGCAACATCGCCCAGGAGGGAATTTTCTTCCTTCTCTCTTACTTTTACATCTACAAATGTACAATCTTCTTCCTTTATCTCTATTCGCTCCGACTCTTCTTGCGATCATTCTGACTTAACTAGTTTCTCCCTTCAAGATTACTCGAAGAGACGACTTTCAGAATCTTACTCTTTTTTGTCAAATCTATCACCTTATTAAACTTGGAAAGAAATCGCTGCTAATATTATTACCGAGTAAGTAGCTTGAAGAGTGTTCCGTACATAAATGTTTGATTTCTATTTTATATGTTAGTCTGTCTATGAATCTAATGTTAGATTCATATCTGATTCGTCTAAATTAAATCTGATTTATAAATATTATACTATCATTTTAATTTTATATTTTACGATATTTTTGGAATTTATCAAAGTTGAAGACAAAATTACTACGACGAAATTTATTCGTCGAATACGTCAGGACTTTTTTAAATATTCCGTAGTCTGTCAGCGCTGATTAAATGAGTTAACTGTCATCGTTCGAGTTAAATGCTTTTTCTTCCAATGGCTTCCACCCGTTCTTTCTCCGTTCTGTCTCTATCTATATGTCCAATCTCTCTTTTCTTAAAGTCATTCCGACTTAACCAGCTTCTTCCACCGGGATTACTTTCAGAAGTCGATTCTCTTTGGAAAAGGGAGGAAATGTTTTTCTCGCGTCTCGCGTCGACGCGTAAAACCGTGTAACGTGTAACGAGGGAATTTGACTATCGCGCGACCGCGCTGAATAATATTTCGCGAACGTGAACGCCGCGATGAATAATTGATAAATTGCCGGCGTACATACAACTACGATTGTACGTTATATGCTACAACGCGGCGTGTCGGCGACAGACTGTAACGTGAGCTTAACACCGCCATTTCTATCGAGCCGGCCACGCTTAAGGCGTTTCTGATCAACGTATATAACACGCGCCATACGAACGCGACTGTATCCACATCGCGACAAGTAGAATTTGAACATCCACCAAATAGGTATACCGATTCCGCAGTCGAACAAAGTTTCAAATTCAAAGCTGCCTGTCGCGTCGACGCATCCAGCCGCGTGTAACTTTTTTTTCTTAAATTTTGCGAGTCAATTGATTTTACGGAAATCACGAATGAATGCAAAATTTTGACGAGAGATGAGAGTTTCATCTTTCGCCGTCGCATTTAATTGTACACCCCACTTTTCCCTATTTATTCCCACACGTATCTTGCGGTCCAGCCGTATCCCGTATTTATATCAATTTTTCTTTGTTTTCCCCAACGTCGACATGCGCGATCTACTTTATCCGCTTTACGCCTGTCCAAACTGTCGCGTCGGGATGAGACTCGATTAAGCTGCGGGGCGCAGATTCTTCCTCATTCTCTCTTTTTTTTGTCTCGAGCAACCGGCATGGCAGCCCGCGGGTCCTGGACAAAAGCTATATCAAATGGATGATGCACCGTTGGCGGTCATATGCAGACAGTTTTATAATCTCCGTACTTTTATTTGTCCATCGTGTTGTTTTCCTGCCCTTATAGCACGCTGCTTCCCCTGCACTTCAGCATTCACATTTTCCATCTGGCACAATTGGTAGTCTCTCTTAAATACGTTTATTAATTGCTATTATACTTTCTTTGTACTTATCCCTCCGTTTGCTTCCTTTTTTTGGACCGTAGAAAAGAAGTAACGTTCTTTTAATTCTCGCAGTTCTCCGCCCTTTGCTACTGTACTCTGCCATTATCGTCGATAATCGCGGATATACTGTACAATATGATAATTTATATCGTTAGTCTACGTTTGCCTCGTAATTTATTAATTACGGCGCAATTATGGGAAAATTTAATTCTTCACTTTTGTTCCCTTTTTTTAAATCGTGGGGAAAATATCTTTCCTCTTTTCATGCTCTTTTTCTGCTTTTCAGCTTTTTATCTTGCGCTTATTATCGCTTTAAGCGTTTAATAGTTATTATCATTTGCATGCAATCAGTACTTCTCTAATGTATTTATTAATTACCACGCAATTATCACGTTTTCCTCGTCTTTATCTTCGCTTACCCTTCGTCATAGGGAGGGAGGGGGGGGACAGAGTATTTTTCCACAATCTCGTTTTTTTTCTCTTTACCTTTGATATTCTCTATTCCTCGCTTTACTCGTTGGTATTACGCGTTGGTATTACGATCGTGCTTTCGTGTAATTAGTATTTTCTCAGCGTATTTTTTAATTACCATGCAATTATGGTATTTCCCCCGTTTATCCTTATCCGTTCTTTGCCGTTCAGGAAAAAGAGTAGCCTTCCATCTGCACCCCTCACACCTGTTTGAGATCTCATGCTCGCTCGCTGGAGATTAAGCTGTAGCTCTTTGCTTTGAGGGCTCAAACGTGAAAAAAAGCCGACGAAATACTATCAAAAGCGCGGACGCAGTAGAGTACCGGCCGTCTTTAATTCGTTGATTCTCCACATCTCTCTTCTTCCTGTGGAACACAATGTATTTATCTAATTTATAATTATATCTAATTAGCGAAATAAGCAACATTGTAATTATTGCCACGTCTTGACAGTCGGCGTCGTTATAGTCGATTTTTACATCCTAATGAATATATCTCGAGATATTCGACAAGATACACATTAGGATTGTGTATCCTTTTGTGTTTAAGAGTGTTGAAGAGTTACAAAAATTATTCATATTTTTTTTGTTAAAATTTAATCTAACCTATTCAATTACCGCGCACAAAAAAAGTATTTCTATATATTTTGAGAATTAAATTACTGCGTTGAGATGCCCCGATTTGTAGATTGTATAATCTGGACAGTATCCGCAGAGCGGAAGATTTGACCTCGACCTGCGTCAAAGCCGCGGCGATCGAATTTAATCTGGCGATAGCCTAGTTTCTCCCCGTGTTTCCTACGCGTTTACTTTTCCTCCTCGTTCCCCATCCAAGGTTCACTATCGAGCCTCTCGCGGGAGGTCCACTTTCTATCTGCGATCTCTCGTCGGGAGAAAGAAGAAGAGACGACACGACGCCGTTGCACATCGATTATGTTTTCCAACTCGTCCCCCGCGGGGAATCGTCGTTCACGCTTAAGCTATCGCGCGAAATGGGATCAAATTAGCCGCGGAAGCTCCGTAGATTGGAAGAAGGAGAATCCCCGCGTTTTTCTAGACAAACCGATCGCGGAATTCCACCTGGATCTGAAATTCGCTAAGCATCCCCGACATCGCGCTGCTGTCTCTTCCTCGGCTCTAATCGACGACGTTCTTGCGGTCGGGAAAAAGGAGCAATCGTCTTCGCGGCATGCCTGAAAATCACTAGTTGGTATTTTAGCCACGAGTTCCCTGAGTAGTCCGAGGTCAGTTTAAGAAAAATGACAAGACTTTTAATCTTTCGAGAAGATTGCAAAGGGTGCAAATTAGTAATGAGACTTTTGCTATCTTATTTAAGTTTGAATGCGATTTAATTTAAGAGAGTTTTATTTTGTAGTATGATATTAAAAATTATATATAGTTATAGATATATAGATAATATTGCAAAACTGAGAAAGATGTCATTATGACTTATATCTTCGCTGAGAAAAAATTGATCAAAGAAAAGCATAATTTAGAAAACTTGGAAGATATATATATATGATATGTTTATATACTTTATATACAAGATACTTCATATAAAAGTAAATTTCTATCTCTACAAAGAAATAGAAAAACATTTCAATATTAAATTTCTCGTCTACATTTACTCTCGACTTTAAATTTAAGAGAGAATCAATTTTATATTAAGATTATATTTAAAAATAAATAACGTATCAGATATTAAAAATATTGCAAGTTTATTGTTTAATTCTTTCCCGAAGTTTCTTATATAAATGAAATCAAATAAAATGCAAGGTAAAATTATTTATTGACAAATTGATATTTAATATAGGTATACTATTCAATTTATAAATTAAGTTAGATTTGTTCAGTAATTTTTTATTATTGAAATAATGTTTGACTTTGTGTCTTGTTCTTTATTTTCAAATTTGCGTTTAATTTTATATTCCTATTTTCGATTTGAATTAAAATTTGTCTAGAAATATATTTCGAGTTTTCTTGCTAAATCGATGCAATTTCTGCAATCTCAAGTAGAAAGTTACAAATCGTTCTAAAAGGGTAAATAAAAAAGAGCGATAAGCTTAAATGTGATAAATTAGCTTCTTATAACATCTAACATGTTTGTATACCTTATTTTTATTCACGCGCAAATTGTTTTCTTTTGCGCCCGGAGTTAAATTGCCCCGCGATATAAAACCCCGCTGCTGATTGTCCCTTTTATCGGGGCGGATAGGGTATCGATTACCATGAAGGGTGAATTTACGGATCCGCCGCGCGCCAACAACCAAAGGGATCCAAACAATTACTTGTAGGAAGTAACACGCGGCCGTAAATTTCTCCGACTTCGCGATAGCACTTTAGTCGATTTATCTTTCCTTTAGCGATAGTCCGGAATATCGTCTATGATTGACGATTGGAATTCCTAGAATCTACCCACGTTTTACCCGGGAAATTTCGCTTCGAACCAAGAGACTTGATCCTCCGAGGTCATGATTTTCCGTCTTCCACTCAAGTTTCTACTCCGTCAATCTGCGACGTTTTTACAAAATTGTATCGGAAGCGACGTACATATATTGAGCGACAGTTCCAGTACACGCTGCTTTTACCAGATAAATTTCAATCTTTCTGTTATTGTTGTATCAGTGCACCCTCTTGTCACAGAAAGAAGAAAATAGAGTAGAATGGAAATATATAACTAATCTTTGGTCGAATTTTGCATTTAAACGTCTATATTTTGGAAATTAAACGTTTTACATAAAATCTTAATGTATTAAGAGACTAATATATTTATTTAGAATTTAGGAGTTTTATTTAATTATTTAATAATGTTATTTCATAGCCTACTTATCGCGGTTCGATTACCTAACCCACATTATTTGCATGAGATTTGCACATATTTTATGCTTAAATTACGCAAAGCTACATCGCGCATTAGCGACGGCGATAGAGCAAATAGAAGGAATTTCTTGTCGCTGTGACGGCAAACTTCGATTTCAAGAATTTTCCACGGAAATCCGTCGTTTCGCTCAGGAAGTTGAACCGCCCGGATGGAATTTGTACGGCGCGAAGCGAAACGAAACGAAGTTATGGCTCGTCCTCGGATCCTAAATACCTGGCAATCCTTTCTAATTCCGTCCGAAAAGTTACCATATACCTCTTCCCTTTCTCACCGCGTGCCTTCGCTAAACTCGGGCGAAGTCGCAAAAATTTCATAAGAAATAATGAAAGCACGACGACACGGAGAAACGAAAGCTTCTACAAATATAATTAACCCCGCGACGGTAACTTTATATGCACCGTGGGAACGAGTCTTCTGCCGTCGCGATTCGCCCTCGTATTTTCGCAGATTTAAAAGGTAGCTGCGGGGTTATATCGCCGCACATTCAACGCGAATCCATCTCCGCGGAAACTATTAATAATGGGTTTAGTAATCTCAATTCTTGCGAGCGTTATTAAAATACGCCAGATTTTCGTGGAAAAATACTGTTAACATGTACGTATCTCGAATTTATGAAAAACGATCTATTTCTCGTATGAGTATAACATGAAAAAGAATTGATATGATTATTTATTTATGGTATAATAAACTGAAATATTTATTAATAATTATGTTAAAAAGAAAATTTATAATAGTTTACAAATTTTGTGAAATTGTGTAAAACAGATAATAAATTAAATGGAGGGTCAAGTTTTAGCCGGAAAACGTGAAAGCATTTAATTGTTAATATTTATAAAAATTATAAAATACGTGTATAGATTATATTATCTTATACAATATTATATATTTGTATGCAGACTGTATGTATATAATATTTACATGCATATATTGCATATTAATTATTACCCACGAGTTTAAATATTTAATAATGGGGAAAGGTGATAAAAATTGTCAGTTATATGTTGATTGAATCTATATGATGTAAACGATCCCTTTTTTCTCTACAAATTCAATTGCTGATTCTTTATTAACCGGCATCGTGTCCTGTTCTCTTCACAGATGACGAGAGCGCCGTGGTGCAGGGCGTCGTTACACAGGACGGTCTCTTCGACGGCAGTGTCGTGACCAGATTCGAGGAGTACTATATCGAGCCGACGAGCAGGTATTTGAATAAAAATGAAGACACGTCGCCGCCCTATCACAGCATAGCTTATCGCACCTCCGACGTCACCACCCCGCCACATCCATTACCCTGTGCCAGTCATCAGCTGCATCAAAAGGGGTCTCTTCGTGATTCCTTCGATAGGTGAGTTCTATTTCTCTCGAATCGCTAAGCGACGATCGTCGATGTAGATGAGGATGTAAACCATCCCTCAAATCATGATAACGAGTTTTGAGTTTAATTTTTTTTTTCTGCTTCCCGTATTTTTGACCAAATCCAGGTCGATTGTTTTCAGTTTGACGATGACGTCAAAATAGTGTTCGCGAAGCTTTCTTAGTTTATAAAATATATTTAAGACTCGAATTATGATGATATGTGTATAATCTTTTTTTGTCGACAGGCGTGCGTTCATATTTAATTTAAAGTTGTCTTCTAGAATTACATATTTATAGCTTATTTTGCATAGAATTTTTTTAAATATTAGATGGTTGGTTTTGATACGATTGTGTTAAGATGATTTCTCGCGTGTTTAAAGACTTTATATATATATTTTAATTTGATATATATTTTTTGATTAATTCAAGTAATATATAAGCGACGTAATGGCTGCGCCCTTATTAAGACATTCTCCCAAGCACTTATATTTACTCGTATATTTTCTACTTTATGAAAGTACATTCGCGGACGAAGAAAATGATAAAAGAGCACATACTGTTAGCAAACGCGCTGTAATTTAGACACGTGTAAAGGAACTCCCGCCGGCCGGGATTATCATATATTATGCGTTCCATGTCAGTCTTCATATGGCGGACTTTAAATGTAAATTTAAACTTCGCGATGTCTGTTCCTCCAGATATAGGTACAACAATTCTCAGGCATTCTACGAGCCCCTGCTCGGCGAGCACGTTGCTCTCTACTCAAGGGAAAACAATGCGAGGTGTTAACGTTGGAAACGAGTAATGACGTCGAGTACACGGACGCGTGAGTATTTTGCATTCCTAGTGAGAAAAAAAAAAGCCCGAACCTTTTTCCTGCTTAACGCACGCAAATAAATCCATTTTATCGTACGTCACAGAACTTATTTTTCAAAGCGTGAGAAAGTTTGGACTAGATCGTACCGGTGTAAAATGTTTTACCTTCAAAGATCTATTTAAAGAGCACGAAGAACAAAAAAATTAAAAAAAATAATAGGAGGAAAAGGACATATAGCAAATGTAATATAAAGAAACATTTATTGTAGACTCTATTTTTCTCAAAATGCAATTTGTTGTGATATGTACGTACGTTTCTTTTTTTAAATGACTGATTTGATGAAGGAAGGAACAATAAACAATGCGCAAGCGACGACGGTTTCAACTCTAACGTGAAATGTTTGTTGATTTTGTCTTCTGGGTCAATTCACGTGTCAATTGTTAGCGAAGTACTAGCAACGTGTGTGTCGACAAACGACAACAAGCGTCGCGAAAGTTGAAATAGAATTCGGAGGAACTAGGTGCTCGAGGTTGCGAGAGGAGAGTGCGGAGAGCGTTTTTCATCGCGCAATAAAAGCGACCTTATTTCTCGTCCCCGTCCGCAGCGCGAGCGGCAAAGATCGGATCGCGAGGCATCTGCACAAGCGCGCGACCGTAGATCCCCGGAAAACTACCTGCATGCTCTACTTGCAAGCGGACCATCAGTTTTTCGCGCGATACGGCACGGAGGAAGCCTGTATCGAGGTGATGACGAGGCACGTGCAGAAAGTCAACTCCATCTACAAATACACAGGTGGGTGTTCTTCCTCGCGGCGATATACCGCGTGCGCGCGCGCACGCACGCGGAACGCGCGGTGAAAGATGATCTACCCTAACAGTTTTCGCGGCGGGTCGGGAAAACGGACGATGGCAAAGGCCGAGGGGGAGAAAAAAGTCGAGGAAATTGAAAACTACTTGAGGAACGCGAAAAAACGTTGGGAGAATCTAATTTAAAATGACCAGGGAATATCGAAGTAAAATGAGAAAAAAAAGCGAAGACATTCAGAGACTTTTCGAGGAAAGCCGAGGAACTTTACGGGAATTATGAAAATTTTCTGGAATTTTACCCTTTCTGCCGCGGTTGATGATAATACGAGAAGGAATTCATAAAAAAGAAAAGAATTAATGAAAAATCATTCGTTCGATTTTTATTCGTTGATATTTAAATTTATATCAATTTATGTTTTAATATTAAGCACAATTAAGCGTGATATTTATATGGAAAATACGATAAAAATAATAAATTTTCTTTGTACACAGCGTACGCGTGCATGCAAATTTTTTGTTTTTCGCGTTTACAATTTTGACATAAATAATGTGATAAAAGCGATGGAATTATAAACGAAACGGGAAATTGCAAAGACCGGAGCGAAAAAGCAAATAGTTAGTAAATAATTAGAGGATATAGAGCAAAACAGAGTTTTTGAACATTACTCATGTGAATAACCCAGTTTAATGTTACTCAAATTCTACGGTAATATTCAATTTAATTTGAGAAACACTTGTTGTAAAATATAAACTATGACAAATCTTAATTCTAGATGGAAAATGTAATTCTAAAAAAATATTGATTCTTGTAATCTTTTTTTTTTATAACGAAAAAATTAATTTTTTTAATGTTAAACAATAGCATATAACACATTTTTTAAAGCTGTACGTGTATAATTTGAAAATTAACACGAGATATGTTTTTGATGCTTTTCGCGAAAAGTGTGAAATGTTTAAAGTATTTTGATAAATGATTTGTTACTCTATATCGTTGTAAAACGTACACCAGTCTGTTTATTCGTACATATGGTATTTTCATTACCGTACTGTGTTCCATTATGTATAACACACATTGTGTGAGTTCCATATTACACGCGAATTACTCTGCTTGGACCAGAGAACGGTAATCACATGGGAGTTGTCAACGTTAGGTGCAAGAAACAGAACTGGAATAATGTACGAGTTTAAGTGAATTATTCCGTTCCGATAAATATGCAATTTAAGAAACAACTAGCGTTTTGAACAGCGTCACGTCTGCTTTCAGATTTCAATCAAGACGGGCGGTCGGATAACATCAGCTTCATGATCAAACGCATCAAAGTGCACAGCGAGGAAGCGTTGAGAGATTCTAATTATCGTTTCCCAGGCAATTACGGGGTGGAGAAATATTTAGAGCTCTTTTCAGGTAAGGACCTCGTTGTCGCTCTTTGTTAATAAGCCGCAATATGGCGTAATGTCAATACGTCAATATGCGAATGAGGACTAAACTGATAATACGTTGATGTTTGCCTTGTTATAGAGGAGGATTATGACGCATTCTGTCTGGCTTATATGTTCACGTATCGGGATTTCGAGATGGGAACTCTGGGTTTGGCATGGACAGGCGATCTCAAGAATGCCGGCGGCGTGTGTGAAAAGAACGGGGTATGCGTGGGTGAAAAGTATTAATAGACTTTTGTAAAATAATGTCGATTATATATATATATTTTTTATAAATTTACGAATAGTATGGAAGTAACTAAAATTTAATGAGAATTACACTAAAATATATTAAATTATAACTTAAATGTATTAAATTTTAGACTAAAAAAATCTACAATAATTTATCTATCCTTATGTGTACTGATCGACGTTACATTTGAAGCACGATCCTATTTATGGCGATCAGCTGATCCACTCCGACAAAAAAATTGATTTTTTATGATGTGATTTCTTTTCGCAACCGTTGAACTGGAAATCGTCGCGAATATGAAACTTAAGTTGAAAAAAAAAAATATAAATAAAAAATAATTGTCGAAATAACGTTGCAGCATTACCGCGGCAGCATGAAATCACTGAACACCGGTATAGTGACCCTATTAAATTACGGGAAGCACGTACCGCCTGCGGTCTCTCACGTTACTTTGGCTCACGAGATCGGCCACAACTTTGGCTCACCGGTACGTACATACTTCCGTTAGTCGCGTTCAAAACGGCGCGTTCTATATTCCACGGCCTTTTTATACGATGTTGTCCAGTCAATAAACGAATGACGCTCACGTCATACATCTCATTGTTCTTTCGCGACCAGCACGATCCGGAACAATGTACACCGGGCGGCGAGGACGGCAACTTCATAATGTTCGCCCGTGCTACCAGCGGCGACAAACGCAACAACAACCGCTTCAGCCCGTGCAGCCTGAACGCCATAAATCCCGTGCTCAACAGCAAGGCACGTTCGCCAAAGGGATGCTCACCGGTGAGTTTTATGCCGTGGGAGCAACGGCGAACGCGATATATCGCGACGTCGCAACGAAACGAAATTGATCGCACCAGCTCCTATCTTCTCGTCCAATTATTCTATCCCCGTTTGGTCTAACCCTGACGGTACTCTGCATTGTTTATTGTAGAACCGCAAGTATCGCTGTGCGGTAACGGCGTGGTGGAGGAGGGCGAGCAGTGCGACTGCGGCTGGGAAGAAGATTGCAGAGACTCGTGCTGCTTTCCCCAGCGCCGTTATCCGCCGCCCACGGAGACCCGTGCACGCTCACACCAGGCTCGAAGTGCAGTCCTAGTCAAGTATGTATGACGCTTGTAAAAAATGCGAGTTGGACTGTATTGTCGGGGGAATTTTAGGACGACTTTTCTTGCTCAAAATTTAACCCGGACCTTGTAGCCGCGCTTGTGCTTTTTCAATCTTGAATATTAAATGTTAAGCGTTCAAACGTCCAAATTTTCAAATGTCTGTTTATCCAGCTATGTATTTAAACGTTTATTTAGTTGTTTAAATATTCTAATAGCAGAATACGTATATTATAAAAGTACTATCTTTAAAATGTGCTACATTTTAATCTATTTTTTATGAAGCCATTATATTTTTAATATTCGATAAAATTTCTGTTGCACGATTAGGCGCATTTAACGCAATGAATAAATAATGTTTAATAACTTGCATACAGTATTTTATGCAAAAGATATTAAGATTCGCTGATGCACATTTATCGCTCGATGTTCGTTTATTTTGTCGAAAATATTAATTAATTTAAGCAATATTTTGTTAAATTTACTTGAGGCAATTTACTCACAGATATGCATAACGTAATTACGCGGCGCATCGTGCGTATAACACGACGTAATTTTGACGGCTCTGTTTGCTTTCCTTTTCAGGGTCCGTGCTGTACTGGCGAATGTGAGTACCGTTTCGGAGAGAAGTGCAGAGATGACAACGGCTGCCGCGATGCGAGCTTCTGTCACGGTGATTCTCCGTATTGTCCGTCGTCCATTAACAAGCCTAATAAGACCATCTGTAATCGTGAACTGGTTTGCTTCATGGGGGTAGATATCAGTCTTATTAAAAACCGTACACGTGCTCTTATTAAATGAATAAATATGATCTGTCTCACGTGCGCGAAACTTGTGTTTCACAGGAGTGCACTGGCAGCATTTGCTTGGCATACGGATTGGAATCTTGCCAATGCATACCAGGCCCGAGCGATCCGCCGACGAAGGCTTGCGAGTTATGTTGTCGACTTCCCGGGGAAAATCAACCGTGCCTGTATGTTTATCTCGTATTAAATATTATTTCGTCGATCAATTTGCATAAAAAATTTGTTAAATTCAATTACTTTTCTTCGCAGATCGTCTTTCGACTGGAACTCCCCGCCATATGATATTCCCGACATGTTCTCGAAACCAGGAACTCCGTGTAACGATTATAATGGCTACTGTGATGTCTTTCAAAAATGTCGTGAGGTAAATGGAACTTGGTCACAGAAGATAGTGGAAGATAGTAGGTAACGGCGTTAATTAAAATATTTTATTTAGGTTGATCCAAGCGGTCCATTAGCAACTTTAAGGAAGCTCTTATTATCCGACGAGAGCCTCGCTACTTTCAGACGGTGGGTCGCTGAACATTGGTATGCAGCCGCTCTGATAGTTTTAATAGCGATATCGTTGCTGGTATGTATAAAAACATCACCTACATTTCTCTTAAATTCATGTACTTGATTATATTTTAAAAATAAAAATTTAATTAATTTTTCTATTGTTTATTATTTTAATTTATTATTTTTAATTAATAACTAGTTTGATGAGATTGTTGCATTAAACAAGTCTATAGAACAAATATATTTTTGTTAAAATAAGCGCAAAAAACAATAATTTCATATAATTATATATGTTAAAAATGTTCAGAAACGACTAAGGAAAAGAGATAAATACAATGCTGAGAGTAAGTGTAGGGACACATGCATAGTAGGCTATCGAAATCTAATAATATTTGTTGTAAAATAATTGGAGATTAATTGCTTTTTACAAAAATTATTTGCTATTGCATTGTTGTACCTTTCCGAGTACCTTTCCCCCTGCGGTGCGTACATTTAATTAGATTACTGATTAAAGTATCACGTAGAAGCAAAAATTCTTGTGGCTGCCGTATTCTAGATAACATAAACTTTAATTAAAGCTTTGAATAAAGTAGTGATTTGAATTTCTATTGTAAATTACATTATGTAATTACATATTGTAAATTATTTTTATTAATAAAATATCGCCTAATAAATATGTAAAGAAATGTACATATATATATATATATATATATATATATATATATATGATATATATGTTATTTTTTTGTATTTCTGCCAATTCTTGTCAATGAAAAAATAAATAAAATATAAATTTATTTACAAGCACGTAAGATTTCTTTCTTTTCTTTTAGGTGGCCAGCATGAGATTACTGGGCAAACGACCGGACCTGAAGCTAAAGTCCGTCACGATAATCCACAGTTCTACGACGGAAACGGTACGGCTTCCACCGGAAGGTACGGAAGGAGTGACGGTGCATCCACCGGCACGTGCCAAACTTCCTCTTAGTAAGAAGGTCAGAGAAAAGAGGTGTCATCGCAAACATAAAGATGGTGGACACGCGGACAAGTCTAAGGTAAAATTAATTTAAATAAGAGAATTAGAAAATAGACTTGTTTATTTTAATTATCGATGTATTAATATAATAATTTGATTATATTAATATATTAATTTAATATTTGTATCTCGAAATTTAAATTCTTAAGTTTTTTGTTTGCATTTAAAGGACGCCAAGAAGAAACAGCAAAACCAACAGACGAAGAGATCATCTACCGGACAGGTGGACGATTTTGCGCGAAAAAGACCGGCCGAAGTTGCGGCTGCTGCAGCGCAGGAGAACAAACGGAAGAAGATTACATCGGCTAGAGATAAAGGACAAAGTACCAGCAATAATCCGGCCGGCGGCAGCGGCGGCGATAATGACAAGAGGAAGCGTAAGAAGACACATAGAAAGGAGGTGATCGACTATTCGGCAATGCAAACGGATAAGGAACCAGAAACAAACGCTGATCCTAAAAGCAAGGTGCGCTCTTGGTTATTGGCATCTTCGCAATGCCGACCAGAAATCGGTGCACGGACCAACGTCAATGGTTTGCCGAAAAGCAAGTCGACCCCGGTGGGTCTGACGGTTAGCGGAGGAGCAGTGGGGTCCAGAGTGCCGGTGTCGAGGCAACAGGCGTTGACAGCCACTCGACGTCCTGGTGCGGAAACTGGAAGGGCTGGTGCGGAATTGAAGAACTCGTCGAATTCCCTCGCCAGGAAGGAACGTGCGAGGCTTCAGGTGGTGTACAAGCCGCCGTTCCGGTTCAGCGTAAAGCTACGCAAGTCCGATAAAGTAGCGCAGGCACCGGCCACAGCTGTAAATCATACGAATAGCAGAACGACGAAACTGCCGAGGACCGGGGTGCTTCTGCGAACGGTCAAGAGGAAAGATCGAGTTAGGATAGGCAGAGCACGACAAATCGCTCCTACCGGCATCGGAAACAGCGGCGGTGATCTGCCGGAACCGGCCAACTCCGACTTGCACACCGTACCCTCCGATCTGGAAGTACTGCTATCCGAGAGCGAGTTTCTCTTCTCGGACACGTGACCATGGATTTCGATATTGTTTGAGTTTATTTCGAATCGCTACGCGACTAAGTAGGTCTTGCATAATTTCATCCCTTGTATCCGAGCGCGAGAATAAATAATACTTTAGGATGCGCGCGATGATAGATAGTTTCGCGTTGAATAGCTAGCTCGTGCGTGGAAAAATCCCGTCCGAGAACGTGGAAGGGAAGATTCGTTTAGTTGCCCGATTTATCGAACAATCTTGGTTTGTTTTTCTTTCAACTGTTCGCTCTATAAGCACACGTCGCAAAGACGTGACATTGATTTTCGTCATTCTTCCTTTCCGCATCTCTAGAGTGGAGCAATAGCGCGGCGACAGATTATACGTTTGCGAACGTTCGCGCTGTGATCGGCGATGAACGTTTCTCACGCGCGATTGCGATGAACGGAATTTGCGCTGACGAACGTATAAAATGTGTCGGCGTTAGTTTTTCAACGATCAAGCCAGTTTTCTTCTTCCAAAGAAAGGGGCCAAATCCATCGTTTAAAGTGCGACTGGTGTAAGCGCCGCAAATATATAAATATTGATCTACTCGTCTAATATTTCCCGGAACTATGCTATGAATGCAGATTACAATTCGTTTTCGATGGTAGCTTTAAATTTTCAGGGATCAGTGCGCAACATTAATCTCAAAATGCAAACGCGGTATTTTGGGACGTCGAAAGTAATGCTTTATCTTAAAGTCTCTTTACACTGTGCCTGTGCTGTTACTCTGTACCCTCTTTTCTGACGCTTAGGGAAAATCACGTCTGAGAAATGGCGTAGTTTTCATTTAAATGGCGATATATCGGTCGTAAGAGGATGACAAAATTGCGTCGGCAGCCTTGATTGACTAACTTTTATTAGTCGCTCCCTTTGAGATTATAGCCCTAGTTATAATGTAGTCGTAACAGACACTACATTACGGTCGTTGCTATGATACGGCTATAAGATACTCTATATTTTAACCCTAGCTGTAACATAGCTATTATATACTTTATATTATGGCCCTAGCTATAATATAGCTAAAATACATTATAAAATTGCGACATTATATCTTTAGCTATGATATAATTAACACGTAACTCTATATTATAGCTATTGCTATAATGTAACGTACTAGCTAGGGCTATGGTATCGACGTAGAGGAACAACACTTAATGTACCACTTAATGTATCAGAGCTGATCTGACATTGATGGAAGAAACCGTAGAATGTCAGGCAAGTTCCGAACAGATCGTCGAGAGGGTCTCTTGTTTCTTCGCCCGCCCGATCTGCCTGTAACGTTAAAATAACGTTATTATTCACTCGTGGTTCCTATTGTCGACAATTTCTAATCGCATCTCGTGAAGCTTCTTATCGGATATACTTTGCATCTTCAGTACATCCGTGAGAATCACGAGACGAGCCGACAACGGATATTGCTTATATTTTTAAGACTATACAAAATATCTTCAGTGACACCCATTACGCCGACTTTTGGCGATTTTCGTTGCTCGTGATTGTTAACGGTGGAGACGTGCTGTTTCTCCTATTTCATACTCGATCTTCAAATGTTGAAATCCAATATCTGGTGCTATCATTTGGTATACTTATGCCTCTTACATGTCTGACCGCATTTCTGAATGTAACTTCTATTTGTACATATGTTTTATCGCTCAGACATTCCTGTTCGCTCTGCAAAAGATAATTGATTAATTAGAATCGATAGATAATTGTTCTTTTATAATTAAATTTCTTTTGTCAAAGAAATTTCTGCAGAAAAATATCCATATAATCAAATTTACTGTACAATACTTAAAGTAGAAGAAAACATTTTTAATTTCAAAATTAAATTGAGGAGATACGGTTACCATTTGTTTCGTATTACAAGCGTTTTAAAATTCATACATTTACAAAATGGACTTCTATCGATTCTGCTTAATTGATGTTCTTTTGCAACGCATTGTCGAATGTATTTGCCGAGTTTAAGTTCCTTGCGCTCGCGGCACGTGCACTCGAGCTAAAAGCATATCTCGATACAGAGTATTGCGAGTTCGCGTTTCACGAGTCAGCTTCATGTGCATTCCCCTCGGGTGTGTCGCCGTGATCCCCCTGAACTGCCCACGATTTCACCCATGACGACAAACCGCGATAAGCCGGCTTGGTTAATCGTTATGAAATCAACTAAACTAGCTCTTATTAGCCAACACGTATGAGTACGGTTAATGCATCCTCTTTAAGATCCGTTTACGATCGCCGACTTCTCATACCACCGGCTCTACGTGTCGAGACTATGAGGAGTCGCTTTGTATATAAAGTAACAAGGTCGGATCGATACGGACTCGATACTCAAGGATAATAACATTAATAATATTAATACGCTCGTTGGCGGCATTCATTTTTGTATCATTCCTTAACAAGAAGTATTATTCAGCGGGAGAACGAGAGAGATAGAGATAACGTAAAAATAACTAGTTACATTTTACGTATAAATTACTAAATGATAAACAGGGTCTGATAGGTTTCTTTTAATTTGATTGAAGCTATTTGACTAAAATTATTAATATGGCTGCGTATACTTGTATAATTTAACGTAAGCAAGTCGTATTTAATTTAAAATATACACTGTTCGAAGTTAAATGAATTACTTCTCCGGCGAGTGAAAGTTTTATCTCCAAACCATGTACTATTTTGAATTAAAGAAAGCTTATCGCTAATTAATTTTATTTCGTTCTTTATCTTTTCAAAGAATGTGTCAATCAATTATTAAAACTTAGCGCTATATTCTATTGATACGCATTTGTTAAGTAAAAAGTTGAAGCCTAATTTGTTAAGTGAGCGATATTTTAACTTCCAAAGCTCATAAGAATATTTATAATTATTACGTATATAGGTAAGCTAAGACTTCGCAAAAATTGTGCTTTGTCTAATGCGGTAACTATACGTGGCCGACCGTATTTTGTACGTCCATAATTAGTTCTACAACTGCGAAGCTGGTGTTCATAATTCAACAATTCGCCAGAAAGATCCGCTTGTGCGCGCGTATGTGTGTATGTGTGTATATACATACATACACACGCTCCCGTAAATGTACTTAATTCATAAGAAGATGTGATGTTACTTTTACATGAACCCTTAGACAGAATTGCTTAAATTTTAAGGAAGCGTGCTTTTACTTTTAAGACCGAGCTGTGTTATATCCTGTCTTAAATTAATCGGGAATTGAAATCGATGTCATTTCGATGAGTTAAATTCTCGATGCTATATCGTGGATTGAATAAAATTTAATTTAATGGGATTTATTTTATAAATTGGACGCGTTCTATAAAAGGGGAATTTATCTTAACGTAATTCTTAACTTTGAGTAAGAAGTTAATTTTTAATTTATAAGCTATTTGAGATATTTGAAAAAATCATACGTTTTACACATTGAAAACAGAAGAGAATAAGAAAGGATAAAGAAATATAGCATCTGCAGCATTTAAATCCACTGAAATCTCAGTTCAATTCCCGAATCTTTAACCAGTTTAACCGATTATAAGCCATGTCGCGCGATTCACTTTGTTGTGCCTAGTCGCTGCGCAGAAATCGCTACGAATTCGCGTGCGAGCGCGGCGAGCGTTTAATCCGTATTAATCCGAACACTCGTTAACTTCGTTCGTACCCCGTTGTGTCTATATGCATCTATACATATACATATATATATACACATATATTGTGATACATACTTATATATGTCGTATGTACAAGTAAGTAGTACGTATTCCGCTTTGGTCGTAAGATTTGCGTTATAATTTAAAAAAAAGGAGGCGAAGAACGAAAAGAGGGCGAAAACAAGAAAGCGTGTAGCTTGATCGTAGAATCAGCAAGTAGACGGCAGAAATATTCAGATATTCGGATTCTGTAATGTGTAGATGATAAAACGTAGCTGTTACCCTTGTGTAGTCTGTCTACCGAGAGACTTAGTCGCGGCGAAGTGAATCAAATTCGTAAGTGTGTATTGTTACGCAATTAACAGTTTTCTAACGATCCTAAGAATTCGGCGAGCGCGATGGAGAACATATACATACGAGAAGAATTTTGTGCCATTTAGAGATGTCGACGGACATTTAGCAATCGAGAAAATAATCAATTAATAGCGAAATCAAAGCGAAACGTTCACTGAGAAACGTGAATGAGTTTAGAAAGGAAAATAGATAACAATCTGTTTTAAATATCACATAACAACATCCGTATTTTTTCATTAATGCACGTTTTAGCATAGAAACTTAAACGCAACTCTTTATTTAACAAATTGAACTACGCACGATATATTAACCACTGTACTTTATTCTTAGTACTAAATTAGAAAAAAATAATTATAGTTGTACTGTTAAGGGAAAAAACCAGTAAGAGAATCAAAAACTTTTCACGAAACATACATGTACTTTAAGGAGATAACATAATTGGCGTTAAAAGGAATTTTGATTTCTATTCAAATTAAGTGAATAAGAACAGAATAACAAAGTTAAAAAGTTTCCAATGGAAATTAGATTCCTTCTAACTCCGTTTATTTTACGCGGGAAGATTGATTTACTTTTGTAAAAGGATAGTAGCTGATCTCGAAGACTGTCGTGCGAATTATCTAGCAGGGAAAATTGCTGGTGTTGCCGTACCAGTGTATAAAACTTTCCCGTATGTATGTGTGCTCGTCGTATGATCTGAGAAAGCATCTTAGTTCAGTAGTCGTAGCTGAACACACTATTTTTGATCCGCGAGTGACGATAGGGCTGAGCCGACTAGGCGCCCACTCAACAAATTGATTGCTCGTACCTACAGTTAAATGCCGTAGTCATTCCCGTTAAGCTCGAGTGCTTCTTGTTCCATTTAATGATTAGTGGCGGGGTGGTGGGATCGCACGTGTCCCCCCGCATGCCAAATGACACAACACACAACACTCGGATCCGAACAAAGTCGAGGGCACAAGTGGTCTCGATCCGAACCTATTCGGAATATTTGATACGTCCGAGAGGCGAGACTGTTATTATTTTAACTCTTATCGCGTATCACATAAACTTATAATTGATATAAGATGGGGCTGCTGTATTTTTACACGGACTTTGTACAAAATATAACGGAGGAGCTCTCGCGGGAAAACCCCGCGCCGGCGAGATATGTACATACCTGTATACCAATAAATACTAGACGAAATGTGGAGGAACGAAGAAGCTACGACCGCGCAAGAGAAAACGAGCACACACGTGTGTGGTATATAGTAAAGCACGTTTTTATTTAGTACAAGCCTCATAAATAAAATAATATGTCCTGATTTTTATGGATAAATAGAAGGGACTATTTTTGGGACTGAGAAATACTTGTTATAAATTAAATATGATAAAATTAATAGAATTACTTAAAATGGCGTGTGTTTTAGACGTCAAATGAATTTTCAGAATTCTCGGTTTTCGCACTCGTTATTGCGCAGTCGTGATTTTTAAACTTTATTAGCATTATTCTATTATTTACTTCTTGAATATGATGCTTTTATTATGTATTATATAAGCAGATTTTGAGAAAACTTCCGTTACACTTTTTCGTGTCGCGAATCGAACTCACTACCGTTCCTAAAGAAGTTTTACTTCAAAAATTTCCACGTCCTAGGACCCATAAGATTTTTTAACATTTTAAAGATATGTTGTAGACAAGTACACATGGAACGCCGTTTTACTTTTTAATAGCATAAATGATATTCTACTTAATATAAAAGTTTCAAAAAATAGTCTTGAGAAAAATAGCTATTCTTACTAATGAATTAAATTTATGTCAAACATAATAAAAATTGGATAAATTAAAATTATGTCAGGACATAATAAAAATTCGGAATTATTTTTATGTCCCGGACATAATTTTAATTCATTCAATTTTTATTATGTTCGACATAATTTAAAATCATTAGTAAGAATAGCTATTTTTTTCAAGACAATTATTTTTTGAAACTTTTATATTATGTAGAATATTATTTACGCTATTAAAAAGTAAAACGGCGTTCCATACAATTTTTATGATGTCTCGACATAATTTTAATTCATCTATATTTTATGATGTACAGACATAATTTTAATTCGTAAAATTAAAATTATGTTAGGACATAAAAATAATTCCGAATTTTTATTATGTCCCAACATAATTTTAATTTATCCAATTTTTATTATGTTCGACATAAATTTAATTCATTAGTAAGAATCGCTATTTTTCTCAAGACAATTATTTTTTGAAACTTTTATATTGTATAGATTATTATTTATGCTATTGAAAAGTAAAACGGTGTGCCATGCAATTTTTATTATGTATATCAAATTTTTATTCGATGAATTAAAATTATGTCGTGACATCATAAAAATTGGTTGAATTAAAATTATATCGACACGTAAAAATAATTCCGAATTTTTATGATGTCTTGACATAATTTTAATTTATTGTGATTTTTCTTAAGACTATTATTTTTTGATCTTTTATATTGAATGGAATATTTATTATGCCATTAAAAAGTAAAACGGCGTGCCATAAGTACAGGTAAGAAGGAAGCGTCAGAGTCAGTCGAGGATCGTCACTTGTCCATTCGATCATCAAAGTCAAGCAAAGTAGGCGCGGTATACTCGGATGGGTGACCGACCGGCTTGAGAGAGCAGTTTTTTCAGATAGACGCGCGGTTGTACGCAACAGTAGGAAAGCGGTTTTTATCTTTTACTAGAACACTGGAAAACCTTTATCGAAAATATAGGTAGCTTCCGGCATCGTGAAGAATTTTAAATACAAAAGAACCATCCATCTTGGATAAAAAAATATATCTATACAAAATACAAAAATTCTAGATAAGCATTGGGAATTATAGAAATTATTAGCAACAAACTAACAAATCCTCTTAAGTCAATTTAATCGATATTAAAATAAAAATCGTTTAAATACAGGAAGATTCTTATATGTTTTTATTGTTATTTTTATCGTAATTAGATTCTAATTTTTTTTAATTCTAAACATATTGATAATTATATCTTTTTAAAATTCTTAAAATTATTCATATCTTTTATTCATAAATGGTTGTACAATAACATATTTAATTGTTTCTCATTTAACTGTTTAAGTTTATTGAGTCCCATAGGATTTTTAGATTGACACAGTCTTTCTTGAAATTTTGTAAAGTAATCTCTTCCATATGCGTAACCGAAAATGCGAAACGTTTCTAATTGGTTACGCGGAAAATACATGCCATGTGACTTCAGCCTAACTCGTCTCGTGTATTGACATACAACCCGATAAATAAACCATATATATCCCTCTCTTTGACCTTTGTAAGAAGTTTTGCACACGACAATTAAGGCGATTTCTGTAAACCACACGTTTAGTATCAGTCGTATCAGACATTCTGTAAGTAGGTTAGTTACATACAGCAAGGTAATAATGGAATTGTCAGAAGATAGGTGGCAATGGATCCGGAATTATTTCGATCGACCTAAACCCTTTATTTGTTCGGCAACATGCATGGAATGTCGTAAAAAAATTAAGGCTCATCAAGAACGTCCTTTCAAACAAAAATTAAGAACACACTTAGGTAATAAACATGGAAAATATCCCGATAAATGGCATAGTGAACTATCTGAAGAGCTACAACAATATTATACGGGTTCAAATGAATGTAAGGCAACATGTAGAAAATGCGGGACAGTACTTTGTTATTTATCGAACTATGGGACTTTATACCGACATAAAAATATATGTCCTTTAAGAAGAAACCAGAACACAATAATGCAGAGTCCGATAATCCAGATCTCCAATAATCAAAATGAGTAAGTAGATATTATATTATTTCGATTCTATCATTATTTACTATAAAATAACGCTTGTAACGTTACATAGAAAAGTGTAAAGAAAACGTTAAAAAATGTATTAATATAGTGATACTTTACACATAAGTAGATCATCAATTTACAAACAAAAATATAGCAACAAAATTTGAAATAATTTACAACATAGTTTTAAAGAAATTGCAAAAAAAAAACAGTAAAATTATTGCTCGTGATCGGACTTTTGGCGCGTACGGTACGAAATTCTATAATTTTTCACACATTTCACTTTATTAAGTCAAATTCAGAGCAAATTTACTCTTGAAAATTTTTTTGCTGATTTTTTTTAAGAAAAAAGTAAAGTAATAAGTTATTTACAGTTACTGAATCTATGTCTTTTACATTCTATTAGACTTGCCGTAACTATTTATATTTATATACATTTTTTGTCTTTGGATATCTGAAGGGTTAATATCGGGTTTTTAATATTTCCATGACTTTTGGTTAGATCGGTACCTCCAAACATTCTTAAAAATATTTATAACAAAATTTAATATACTTCAGGAAAGTCTTCACAAAAAAAATTTATTATAATGTTTAGAAAGCGTTCCGACATCAGCTGCAAGAATAAGCGAGAAAAAAAAAAATGGGTCTTTATTTTAAAAAATTAAGTTTCTCTTGAAATAATGTTCTGCCTTTGACCTAAGGTAAAATAAAAGTCACGATCAGAACCGATTAACATCAAATAACTTCTGTCTGAATATATTTCTAATTCGGCTTAACCTTGATAAAAGGGATGACAGATTAAAATGGGACACTCTGTATACGTACAAAAATCACAACATTAGTTTAGTCAAACATTAATTGGATCTTTTTCTCAATTTTTCTTCTTCCCTCCCTCACTCTCATAAGTCTCATAACTTCGCTCCATTACGGATCACATTAATAAGTACAAAATAGCATCAAATAATGCATACAATTATAATATTTTAAATACGTTTTAATACAGGCCAAGCACTTCAAGTTCCACGGGTTACATTACGAATGCAGAACGCCAAAGTCAAAGTCCACCTGATTTGCCTGTTCAATCATTTGTACAAGCTACAGAAGAAACAGGCGCACTTGATGAGTAAGTTATTCACTTTGCTTATTTTATACACCATTATACTGATTTGTCGTAAGGATAATTTATAACTGCAATATTTTAAATAATTTCTCTAATTTCTCTATTTTTTAATCACCTCACCAAAAATAAACAATATTTCAATAGTTTAGTAATGTAGGTACATATGACTATAACTTTTAAAATGCGATCTTTTATTAATATCGCCTATGTTTATTTTAATCATGTGAATATAAAATTTACAAGAATGTTTTGAGTACTTTAGAATCAATGATCTCACTTACAATTGGAATGATCTATTTAGGTCAGACACAGAGTTGGACGGTTACTTCATACGAGGAACCGTAGGCATCATTTGAACAAACAAAATGACAAAGAAGAGCTATAGATGGGTAATTATTCGCTTTGGTTTTTACATTATGCATATTATTGTTCTACACAACGTTAGGTTTCTTCTCTCCACAAATAACAATAAATTTAAAAAATCACTTGATACACACATGAAAACCTTAAACAATAATTACTATAATACAAAAATACGATTATGCATTAATAAAATTCGATGTTTATTTAAATTTCGAATAATTTTGTTTTTTAGAATTTTTATGATATTCATATAACGGTAACTTTTTAAACACCGACTATATCATTCCTGTTGAATTCTTTGGTAAATATGAAAAGTTGAAATGTAAAATACCGTGTGGAGTGTAAATTACATCTCACATTGTTTATGCTGTAAATATTGAACAAATTAAATACTTTCTTGTTTCTGTTGATGTTGTTTATTGTTGCACACATCTTAAAGTTTATTAAGAGATTGATATTTTATTTCAATATTTTTTTCCATAGTAATTGGATCTTATTGAAAATGAATTAGAACACTTTCATTAGAAGAAAAGAAACACCTGGAGTACAAATACATCTCATGCGCCTACTGGAGGGTTAATTATTCAACCAAACGACTACATAATGACGACCACTCTAATTCCGTTAGAAATGTGTCAACGAGCAATCTCAACTCAGATAAAACAAAAGAGAGACGTAACAGATCCCAATGACAAGTAATTTTCACTTTGTATAAGTGTCACAACACAAAAACTATATCCTACTACGAGAAGAATTATTCCCTATACGAATTCAACATGTATTGATTGTTACACAAAATTTCCCGTTTATTTTGTGTAAAATTTATGTAACATTAATTTAGTATAAATTTTTTCGGTAAAATGTGTATAATATCTATTATATATAATATCATTATATTAGATATGATTGCAATTCCCGCTTTTTCTTTACATAGTTCGAAGTGTATTAAGCGAATTTTATTAATTCGGTGTATCTTCCTAACAAAGCATAACTAACTATAAAAATAAATTGAAATATTAGAAAACTCTATTCTATTATTTTGTCAACGTTTAGTCTATTCTTGTATATAAAGAATATATAAAAAAAAATATCTATAAAAAATATAAAAATAATTTTATAAAATTAATTTATAAATTATTTATAAATTATTTTTTATAAAAAAATGTAATATTTTAAATAAATGATAAATTAAAAATTACCTAATCTCTATATTAATTAATATGAATTAATAAATATTAATAAACATATTATTATTAATTAATAAAAAATTATTGACAATTTGCTTTTTAATTACAAAAGCGGAATGAAACTATGTTAAGATTCTGACGTAAGAAAGAGAATTCTCTTGACAAACACATAACGAGACATAAAGGTTGACAATAAGATAATAATTGAAAAATATAAAACTGTGTGATAAATACGGAATGCTGAAGAGATTATCGGTTTGTGATTCGCACAGATTAAAATTTATACATATATATACATATAAATACATATATATACATATATATACATATAAAATACATATATATACATATAAAATTTATACATATTTATACATATATATGTAGGTCTAGAGGTATGTTCCGGGACTGTTTACGTTTTTTGAAATGTACAGTCCTGGAATATAACGCATATATATGTAATCAGATTCAAAAAATTGTCCCGAAACGTGCCGTAGGACATGAATTTTTTCCAGGACAGTCCTGGAAACTGCCAAATGTCCTGGAATATACCGATGTAAAAAAATAAAAGTCCCGGAACATACTTCCGGACCTACATATATATATATATATATATATATATATAAATTTTAATATATATATAGATGAATATCTGTAAACGCATGTAACACACACACACACACACACACACACACACACACACACACACACACACACACACACACACACACACCAGTATATATATATAATGTTTTGTATAGAGAATTAAATTTATTTAAAAATAAACGAAATTGGTATCCTTATATCGGTAATTTTTACTGGCAATTCATTTTTTATTTATTTACATATATTCGATGTGTCTCATAATCATAAATTAGATTTATAAACTAAATCAGTAAAATGAAAATTTATGATAAACTGAAAACTAAATTATAGAAGATTGTAACTTTTTATTTTAAACAGCAAATCTTTTATTTGAAGTATACAAAACCTCTTAAAACGATTAGTTTAACTTCCTACACGTTAAAAATTTTAAATAAAATCGTGCAAAGTAGTATTGAAAAAAGGGTGAAAGAAATATTAAAGGAAGATTAATTCGAATTTAGATGAAATAGGGGAACGCGCGAAGTCTTGCTTTACGACTAGCAACAGAGAAAATAATGAAAAAAGACCGCCTATATAGGATTTGTGAATTTAGAAACAGCTTTCGACAAACGTAAAATGGAAAAAGATGTTCGAAATACTTACAAATATATATATTAGGATGAAATATATAGGGATAGGAAAGAGTGACACGCGATTTATATAAATAGTAAACATGTGACTTCAGCCTAACTCGTCTCGTGTATTGACATACAACCCGATAAATAAACCATATCCCACTTTTTGACCTTTGTGAGAAATTTTGCCATCGACAATTGAATGGATTTCTGTACAACGTTAGTATCAGACATTCTGTAACTAAGTTAGTTACATACAGCAAGGTATAATGGAATTGCCAGGAGACAGCGAGTGGCAATTATGGAAAAATTATTTCCATCGATTAGGACCCTTTATTTGTTCGGCAACATGCATGGAATGTGGTGAAAAAATTGAGGCAAGTCTAGAATGTAACTTCAAAAAAAAATTAAGAACACACTTAGGTAATAAACATGGAGAATATCCCGATAAATGGCATAGTGAACTATCTGAAGAGCTACAACAATATTATACGGGTTCAAATGAATGTAGGGCAACATGTAGGATATGCGGAAAAGTATATTCTTATTTATATGACTATGGGACTTTACACAACCATAAAAAAAGAGGATGTTCTATAAGAAGAAACCAGAACACAATAATGCAGAGTCCGATAATCCAGATCTCCAATAATCAAAATGAGTAAGTAGATATTATATTATTCGATTTCTATCATTATTTTACGTATAAAATAACGCTTGTAACGTTACATAGAAAAGTGTAAAGAAAACGTTAAAAAATGCTATTAATATATAGTGATATTTTACACATAAGTAGATCATCAATTTACAAACAAAAATATGGCAACAAAATTTGAAATAATTTACAACATAGTTTTAGAGAAATCATAAAAAAAGACAGTAAAATTGCTCGTGATCGGACTTTCGGCGCGTACAGTACGGAATTCTATAATTTTTCACAGATTTCACTTTATTAAGTCGAATTCAGAGCAAATTTACTCTTAAAAATTTTTTTGCTAATTCTTTTTAAAAAAAAAAAAGTAGTAAGTTATTTACAGTTACTGAATCTATGTCTTTTACATTCTATTAGACTTGCCGTAACTATTTATATTTATATACATTTTTTTGTCTTTGGATCTCTGGAGAGTTAATATCGGTGTTTTTAATATTTCCATGACTTTTGGTTAAATCGATACCTCCAAAACATTCTTAAAAAGATTTATATCAAAATTTAATATACTTCAGAATAGTCCTTCGCGAAGAAAAAAATGTATTATACTATTTAGAAAGCGTGCGACATCAGCTACAAGAATATGCAGAAAAATGGAAGTTTTATTTTAAAAAATTAAGTTTACCTTGAAATAATATTCTGCCTTTGACCTAAGGTAAAATAAAGGTCACGATCAGAACCGATTAACATCAAAATAACTTCTGTCTGAATATATTTCTAATTCGGCTTAACCTTGATAAAAGGGATGACAGATTAAAATGGGACACTCTGTATACGTACAAAAATCACAACATTAGTTTAATGTCAAACATTAATTGTTTGACATTAGTATTACAGAAAATCGAGATATAAAACATTTTTAATCATCTATCTTTTTCTCAATTTTTCTTCTTCCCTCCCTCACTCTCATAAGTCTCATACTTCGTTCCATTACGGATCACATTAATAAGTACAAATAGCATCAAATAATGCGTACAATTTTGTAATATTTTAAACGTTTTAATATAGGCCATGCACTTCTAGTTCCACGGGTTACATTACGAATGCAGAACGCCAAAGTCAAAGTCCACCTGATTTGCCTGTTCAATCATTTGTACAAGCTACAGAAGAAACAGGCGCACATGATGAGTAGTTATTCGCTTTGCTTATTTTATACACTATATATACTGACTTGTCGTAAGAATAATTTATAACTGCAATATTTTAAATAATTTCTCTAATTTCTCTATTTTTTAATCACATCACAAAAACAATATTTTCAATAGTTTAGTAATGTAGGTACATGATGACTATAACTATTAAATGCCATCTTTATTAATATATCTGTCGCCTATGTTTTATTTTTAATCATGTGATATATAAATTTACATCAGGAATGTTTCGAGTACTTTAGAATCAATAATCTCACTTACAAATTGGAACGATCTATTTAGGTCAGACACAGAGTTGGACGTTACTTCATACGAGGAACCGTAGGCACCATCTGAACAAACAAAATGACAAGGAAGGGCTATAGATGGGTAATTATTGGCTTTGGTTTTTACATTATGTACATTGTTCTACACAGCGTTAGATTTCTTCTCCCCACAATAACAATAAATTTAAGAAATTCACTAGATACATGAAAACCTTAAACAATAATTACTATAATACAAAAATACGATTATGCATTAATAAAATTCGGTCTATTTAAATTTTCAAATAATATTTTGTTTTTATAATTTTATGATATTCATATAACGGTAACTTTTTAAACACCGACTAATTCATTCTTGTTTAATTTTTTAGTAAATATGAAAATTTGAAATGTAAAATACCATGTGGGGTGTAAATTACATCCCACAACATTTATGCTGTAAATATTAAACCAATTAATACTTTTTTGTTTTCTGTTTGATGTTGTTTATTGTTGCACACATCTTAAAGTATATTAGTAGATTGATATTTTAATTTCAATATTTTTTTCCATAGTAATTGGATCTGTATTGAAATGAATTCAGAACACTCATTAGAAGAAAATAAATCTGGAGTGCAAAATACATCCCACGCGCCTACTGGAGGGTTAGTTATTCTACATATGAGTACATAATAACGACTACTTTAATTCCGTTAGAAATTTGTCAATGAGCAATTTCAACTCAGATAAACGAAAGAGAGACATAACAGATCCCAATGACGAGTAATTATTCACCTTGTATAAGTGTCACAGCACAAAAATATATAATACTGCGAGAACATTTATTACCTATACGAATTCAACATGTATTGACTCTTTACACAAAATTTCCCGTTTATTTTGTGTAAAATTTATGTAACGTTAGTTTATGTTATAAATTTTTTCGGTAAAATGTGTATATATGTATATGTATTTCCAGGTTTTTCCTTACATATTTCGGATGTGTAATAAGCAAATTTTAATAATTTTGTGTATCTTCCTAACAAAGCATAACTAAACTATAAATATAAATTGAAATATTAATAAAACTATTTTATTATTTTGTCAACTGTTTGTCACTTGTTTATTTATTCTGGTATATAAAGAATATATAATGAATAAATAAAGAATATATAAAGAATATAAAATAATTTTACATAATTAATTTATAAATTATTTATAAATTATATTTTTATAAAAAGATATAATATTATAAATAATATAAATTAACAATTATTAATATATATATTAAATAATGTTAATTAATATTAATTAATAAAAATTATTACAATTTGCTTTTTAATTAAGAAAGCGGAATTATACTATGTTAATATTTCTGACGTAAGAAAGGGAATTCTTTTTGACAAACACATTAACGAGACATAAAAGTTGACAGTAAGATAATAATTGAAAGATATAAAAATGTGTGATAAATACGGAATGCATAAAGAGATTTATCGGTTTGTGATTCGCACAGATCAAAATTTATACATATATATGAATATCTGTAAACACATGTAACACACACACACACACACACACACACACACACACACACACACACACACACACACACACACACACACGCATCAGTAATGTTTTGTATAATTAATTAAATTTATTTAAAAATAAACGAAATTGGTATCGATAATTCTTATTGGTAAACCATTTTTTATCTATCTATATATATATTTAATGTGTCTCATAAATTAGATTTGTAATTTAAATCGGATTTAAAATAAAAATTGATAATTAAACTAAAAAAAATTGTAGCAAATTGCAACTTTTATTTTAACCAGTAAGGAAATCTTGTATTTCAAGGGTGCAAAAACTTTTTAAAACGATTAATTTAATTTCCTCCGCGTCAAACATTTTAAATAGGGAATCGTGTAAAGTAGGTATAATATTCAGAAAAGGGCGGAAGAAATATTACGGGAAGATCAATTCGGGTTTAGACGAACTAGGGGACCGCGCACGAGGCCTAGCTTTATAGTAGCAACAGAGAAAATATTCGCTTTATCCTCGCACTTCTCCTGAGTCTAAATCCCTATGTAAAAAAAAAAAATTATGGTGTCATCCAATATATCGTTAAATTTATTATTTTTTAGTAAGGCCCCCCCCCCCCTGGATGGCACGAAAAATACAGCGGTCGAGTGGCACGGACAAAAACCTTAACTTTGGAGGAAGCTTCGTAGCTTGATATAGAGCGCCGCGATGTGGCCGCGAGTCACTCGAGAGTCGGCTGGTGGGGGAAACGCACACAAGAGAAAGCACGTACCTGTGCCCTCAGATACGTTCTTTCTCTTGTGTGCGGTGTGCCCCACCAGTCGACTCTCGACTCTCTCGAGTGGTTCGCGGCGCGGGGAAACAGTGGACAACTTGTCTTGCGGAAGATCTCATGGTAAAATAACTCATTAATCGTACTAAAAAGTGGCATTATTGAGCTTCAGTTTGTTGGTTATGTCAATGTGCGTCCATTGCCTCAAATAATAATCCAATAAAGGCCATAAACCATTTTCCAGAACAGTGCTACGTCGACGGCATCAGCAGTAATTTTTCATGCACTGTTACACACCTTCTATATTAGGACCAGCAAATTTAATGAGCAGGTAAGCATATATACAATATGCTTTCATCTTTTATTTGAGCGCTTAATATTCAATCGTACGGTGACTCCATCCTTCTTATTTGAGATCTTCCGTAAGAATTGTCCATATTTCATCTCTCAATTAAGATGGCCCTGACATGGCGGTGTATACAGGGCCCTTAAGATTACATTAGTTACAACAATTACTTTATTAGATTATAATTATAACTTTGAGTAAATATAAGAATTATAAGATATTTTTAGAGAAACATGATCTATCCAACAATTTATCGATGTAAAATTGAATACATGCACAATACGATACTTTCAGATGTAAAATTCAAATTGAATATGAAACAATAAGAGCAAACTCTCCTCCGCACTATTCTAACAAACTGCGCAAACCGCTAATGCTGGTTATATATAGCCCAATTCCTATTGTCTAACAACAACCAACAAGGTATACTGGCTAAACAGTGATATTTTTCAACATAAATGTAGAATGTATAAAAGTCCAATTTTGTTCAGAAAATATGGTCCTCCAGCATGTTTTCCTTGCCAAGACATCTCATCTGTCAAATTGCATACTCTGCCGCTGGTTTTCACCGAGCGTCCATGGAAATAAATAGAAACCAGCGCAGCGTCAAGAAAATGTAGCGGAGAAAAAGGTTTAGACCGTCTCAGCTTTTTAGCGTACCACAAAACTTCAACCGGAACATTTTCCCCACATTTTCTTGACGCTGCCGCTGGTTTCTAGCGTTCATGAAATTGCACCTGAACGGACCCAAAGTTCCGTTGAGCGGAAGAGAGAGAGAGAGAGAGAGAGAGAGAGAGAGAGACGAGAGAGAGAGGAGAGAGAGAGCTACATGATAGAAAGAGAAAGAAGATGGCAGATGTGCGTGGAGTGACCTGCGTGACCGCCCAGGCGCTCGCTGCGTATGGTGGAAGGAAAGGTCGGGATAGATCGGATAGATCGAGGATAGTCGAGGTCTTTTCTCGCCTAGCTGTTGAAGAGTGCGGACGTACAGTCGAGTGCGGTCTTAGAGTATTCTAGATAGCGTAAGTGTAGCGAACGTAAGCAATTTAATTTTGCAATTTTTTTCTTTGTTGAACATGTTATAACGTGTATCGGAAAATGAAATAAAAGATACATTGAGTAAGATAAAAAATACATTTCGGAAAATCTTAAACCTATATCCTGCCTCTCTTCTCCTTCTCCCTTATTTCCTTTTATTCACCCTTTGCCTTCACCTACTTCTTCTCTCCCTCTCTTCCAATCCTTCCCTTGCTCTCTCCAGGGTGCCTCCCTTGCAGCTTTTCCACGTCTGTCTCTCAATTCGCTCCTCGCCTACTTCCCGCCACGTGCGTTGCCATGCGCTCACCTCGTTCAATCGACCCGGGAAGTCTCAAACTACGGGAGTTCGGGTGACGACCAAGACTTCTTGGACGAGGCACATATTACTGGTTTCTGTTTTTCGTGTCGCCCTAGGAGGTTTCTGGTTAAGTCTCTTCTTTTCGGGCAGCAGCCGGATCGGTGCTGGTCTCGAGTCGAAGTGTCTTCTTCGCCGCGGCGCCGATTTTTATAAAGGGGTCGATAGATTCGGTGAAGAGGCCGATCCTCGTGCGAGCCACGCGGCGGTCGGAGCAGTGCAGATGAATTACGCGCGCTCGCATCGGCGGAGAGCGGAGATCGGCTCCCGTCGGCCGCAAACACGCTCGCGCACACGATAATTTTGAGCGAATTAAAAAAGGTGGGCGCACCGCGCCCTATCCTCGCCCCGACGGATGGTCGGGCGGCATCCGGCGGATGTTAGCCGGGAGACGATGCTCGTTGACAAGGGTGCATCGTTCAAAAGAAATAAGTACTACATATATCTATTTCATAAAAAAAATATGTAACAATGCAGAATATTGAGATCAAAATAAAAATATATAAAATAATTATTTGTTTAACAATTATTCGTAATATTCTATAATAATAGTACAATTTGTTAATAGAAAAGTAAAGAAATTATAGTTTCAGTGAAAATTACTGTTTTTTAAAAATAGATGCTATATGGATGTATATACTATTCCCCTCTGTAGAACAAGATTTGCAATGTATTGTTAATTAAAATCTTTAGTTAAGTAAAAATCTATAGTTTACAATTACGTAATACACATGCAGACAATAGTGTCAGTATAGCAATGTGAATAGAAGGAAGATGAATTTAGATTATATGATCTGTTTGCTATAATTACAAATATATGATGATATTATAATAATGCATTTTAGCATATGCTACAAAAGCAAGGTTTTATTCTCCATATTTTTGGTCCTTCTTTCAGAGAGAAAATATGGCATCCAATACCAATCTTTTACATAGTGAGAGTTGTGGTCGATATCCTTATATCGGCAGAAAATCCGTGGGAGAAGAGGATATTAGAGTTGACTTCATCTATCAATTTGTGAAGAAAAGACACGTTAAGATCCACTAATCAAAGTGTTTTTATACTGCCCCTGACATAATTGGACCACCCAAATTTTCAAACTATGAAGAACTATTTCAGGTAATTATTTAAATAGAAATATTTAAATAGATGGAATTTCTCTCCGTGACTTTAACTTTGACATATGTAGCCAAGGATCACTCTTCTGATAATATTCCAAAGATTTAGGCCGTCGCTATTGAATTAAAAAGTTATTAACAAAAAGATATATTAAAATAGAATATAGATTTCTTTAACACCGTATAGATAGAACTCTAGTACGTAATAAGCATGTATAGTATCAACGAGGTGTATATATTATAGACCTTATACATAAGAAGGAAGAAGCTGAATCATTCTTCCGCCCACATGTATACTGTCTGTAAACACATATCAGCAAATTGACTTTCCTTAATTAAGCACTATTATATTTCTCAAACTTTTTGTTAAGAACGTTTTAATAAATAACGAACGACGGCTAAAACCTTTGAAAGGTTATTCAGGATGAGTGCTCTCTATAATATATATGTCAAGGTCAAGGTCGTAGAAGGTTTGCTCCTCCTTAAACTAAATAAATACCCTATTTTATTCTTCGTGTTTCAATGGAGAAAACATATTCATAGTATGTGTATTATCCGTTATATTGTCCTGTACAAAGTAATCGGAATCTAAATTTATATATGCTACAAGATTTTTTTCTACTATTTGATACATTTTAACTTTTCAAAACAGAAATTGAATCGATGGAATAATGATATCGACATTTCAATAACTCCGTGGCAATACGAAGAATCCATGACAATGTATTATAGTATACTATGTCCGCCATGGCATAATTATATTGGTATGTGATACCTGAATTCACAAGTAAGATATTGTTTAAAAGAAGATACGCTTTTGTTGAGAAAAGAGTATAATTATATTTTCTTTTTTGAAGATATCGAGTTTCATGAAGCTGTATATCCAATCAGAGTTTCTATATACGAAATGTTACGAAACAATCCTGGAGACGTAATTCAAATTTCGGCTCAAGATGATTCTAATAATGAGTGGTTTAAATTGTGGGAAAACTGATTATAAGTCTGAGAGTGTACCCCTGACATCAAGATTATTTTCTCCAACCTTATCACACCCGGCGTGACTTTAAAACGAAAATGCTAAGACTATTTTTAAAAACGGCAGAGGTACAGCTTTCGGTGAAATACCTCCTTACCCAAAGGTAGATGCTGTGATGCTTATCGGTACATCAGAGTTGGTTCGTCCTAGAAATTATTGAGAAGAGTTTAACTAATCTGTTAAAGGAAATTAACTGCATGTACTTTCCACACCATGAGGATATTCATAATTTAACAGGCAGATTTCAAAAATGCACACTTGGAATATAGATTATCTGCAACGACATTTTTCTGAATCTTGCATTATATATGGAATATTGTAAGGAGGGAAGTCTATATTATCAACATTAAGTAATATTAAAAATCTCTTATTCTGTTAATAATAAAAATGAATTTGTTCCGATGTGTATTTGCAGCTACATAAGACGGGTTTCTAAGGGGAGTATTTTGAGAGAGAATTTGATTGCACAAAAATGTATCTCTGGAGGTAATTCGTCATTCGAATTGTGCAAAACGTATAATACTCTCTTCGGATGAATCCAAGGAGCTATCACGTCGCAATATATCTGACCTTCCTGTAAAGTATTCTAAGAAGCCTATTTTTTATAGTATTTATTGCAATATCATATCGTGTATTAAAGTTTTATATTTTATCTTTGCAGGATGAAATACTACTAATAATATTAAAAAACTTGGATCTGATGACGTTGTTACACAGCTTGAATTATGTAAATAGACACTTCAATGGATTTGATACGAGACCCTCGACTCTATACACGTTTGAAAATATACACTGTTCACCTTCCAAAAAGAACCGTTTTTACCTAGATATGGCAAGACGCGGATATGACCAAGATATTTTGTTACTTTATTACACCTAGATGTAAATATTTGCAGCAGTTAGATCTTACAAAAAGCATATTTAGTGTTGAGAATTTTAACAACTTTCTTGATAATTGTGGCGGGCGGTTAACGCACTAAGATGTAGGATACTGCCGTTCTATCAATAATCTTGCCCTACTTAAAATTTCAGAGATATGTGTAAATTTGAAAGGTATGTATATACGTATAAAGTATATAAAACATGTGATTGTTGAGATATTATTGGTAAATTGTATATGCTCAACACATATCTCTTTTTAGAATTGAATCTAGAATATTGTCATGGCATAGGCGACGAAGGATTTCGTATCTCGAATAAATTAAATGGTTTGGAACATTTAAACCTTTGTAATACACATATAAAAAGTTGAATGCCTTTTCCAAAATACTGCAAAAAAATCAACGGATGGCGTGACGTCAATTTTGAACGTTTGTCTGTTTTTTTTAAAACGTAAAACCGCAACACATTTTATAAAATTGTGTCCTAACTTGGAAGTAATACGTTTAGAGGACAGTATTAGTTTTACATCGCAGGATATTGACGTTCTCGCTGACTGTAAGAATGTACGAAAAGTGTATTTTCCCAAGTAAGTGTGTGCTTTCTTAATTTTTTTTAAATACATGTTTACTATTATTTTTTATTGAAATTTGTATTTGCTTCTCTTGCATTTCGAGGATCTTGAAAAAGTTACATTAATTATTTGTGCTTCTTCATGGAGAAAAGTTATGTTTCTTGTAAAAAGGAGTTCTTTAACTTTATAAAAATTTTGAATGTTTTGAGAAATGTCCGTGGTAGCTCTAACTTCCGCAAATTTGAGATATTGGGGGCTATTTATAATTCCATATATTTTTCAGCCCTTTCTACCCCTATTTCATATATAATTCTTTAAGATTTGGTTGATTATACCTAGCTTTATACGCGATCAAAAGTTCATATGCGGAGTCCATATATAAACTGTATAGCCTGAACTCCAAAGTCAACTTCAATTTGACATTGCGTCGATTGTAAAACCCCACTTGTGCTAAGCTGATCTTCTATCAATTCATAAAAAAATTAAACTTAAAATTTGAAAAAAAGTGTGCAAATTAGGAACTCGCTTCCTCATTATTACAGATCGATCGCTACCATTGCTCCCGATTTTATTTAGTTCATAAAGCTTTCTCTATGAGGGAGCTAAACTAATAAATACTAATAATATTATGCATCAAGCAAAATACAAGGCTTCCTCATAAGAAAAAGTTTATGAGCGAAATAAAATGTTAAATGCTCTGAATAGGAGAATCTGTAATAACGAGGAAATTTCTAATTTGCACACTTTTTGATGTAATTGCAATACTATAATAATTATATGATTTTTGTTACAGATTCCAATCTCCAATCACTGATGATTGCTTGCACAGATTACTTCCTTCCTGGCAACTCCTGGAATTAGTTGCTTTACAGTACATTGTCCCATTACTGATCACAATTTGAAATTATTAACGCAGTGCAAAAACTTAAAAACAGTTAAAACTTTATGGGGTGAAACTGGTTACACCTGATAAGTGTTTTACTATTTTGGAACAATGTTCAAAAAAACTGCCGAAGAGTTTCATCCTCTTATCCTGTAACATTGACGCGATTGTTTGGTTAACGAATGGAAGGAAAGATATCCGCATGTGTCCATCTATACACTTGAATGATAATTTTAATAGTTTTGTTAACCCTTTATATATATATACATATATTATATATGTAGCAATTTACTTTTTAAAAATTTATCTAGCGAACTAGATTGTAAAAGAAGTTACTGCCTAATAAAAACGAGACATCCACATTTATTTATAATTTATTTTCGAACAGTTTTATCTTCTTTTTCTTTTTTGTAATTTGACTCTTTTGACAGATGGTCATTTTTGCTTCCTTAAAATAGTTGGTTAGCAAATATTAAGGCAAACTATATTAAGGCTCTTGGGCTCTTTCCGCTATCACGTAAGATTAATTGACGTCAGAAGCGAGAAATGACACGCTGAGAATTCTTGCGTGCCATTTCCAAATAAAAAAGATATTTGCATAAAATAAGCACTTCATATATCACTTCAGCACACTTCAAAAATACTCCGAGGTGCTCCATGATTTTTACGTCTGCTATATATATTACTACCAATAATGTTACCAATTGACAATAATATTTTAGATTATCTGCATAATAATCGTGCACACATTCCTGTATTTCTTATTGCATTATTTTATGAAATTGTATTACGGATATCAAAAAAAATCCGGGAAAAACATCGGAAACATTGATAAGACTATTAGTACCAAATTGGGTACAAAGATGGGTAATAATTAAGCGGTCTATCAAGTTGATATTTGCGAGATTTTTTATCTCAGATCTATAATACAATTTCGGAAAATAAGGCAATAAGAATGCAGAAATGGGTGTATGATTACTATGCATATAATCTAAAATATTCAAATGGTTTTGGTTCTATCGTGGCAAAACGAAACATATTAATACATGTGTCAATAAATTTGGCAAATATTTCGGTCCTATCGGTAAGACGTCTTCTCTCTAGTAAGCCCACGCCCCACAGCAATAATCACCGCTTACAATGGTACCGTTTACTTTGAAGGAATGTATGTACGGTTATTTCGGACCTTCGCATACACCGTTATCTGTTATTAGTTTAGAAAAATTAGCAATTCGTCATCTTACCCCCATTTTACCCCCCTTTCCCCTGAAATGTTATTTCGCAGATTCTTTGGCTGCTATTGTGCATATATTTCGATGTGCTCGGAAAGGTAAATCAACTTTGAACTTCGCCTTTCAATTTTGTTTTTATCATACTTGTTCCATAAACAGTTTAAAGATTCTTAAAAAGTTCTTTTTTTTTTACAATAAAACAATTATTTCACATTACAGTTACTTTTAAAAGTTTTCTTTATGTTTGTAACAAATGGGGAATTTATTCTATACACATTACAGTTACTAATGACTTTATACCCTAAAAAAAGAAATTAGCCTAATGTTATATAAATTTTGACATAGATTCCCAGTCAGAAGTGGACAAGTCGAAAAGCCGGCTATATTAGACGGCTATGTCGTCTATGGTTGAAATTAGTATGCAGTAAAACCATTTTTCAACTAGTTGATAATTTTGTTTGTATTAATTGTAGGGACGCGTTTTCCGCAAATTGTAACTTGTATCATAAAGTAAAAATTTAAGTTTAAGAACAAAAAAATAGTTACATATAATAAGTCGAAAAGATGACTATTAAACGTACTATTAGACGATCTACAAGAGTTTAAATTTTCTCAATTTAAATATGCATTTTATTGTAATGTTACCTTTATAATTTGTATGATTGCAATCCAAAACAGAAGGTGCGAATCTCGATAAGCTGAAAATACTTTGTCCTTTGTAAATAAATGTTTCTTTTGAACATAGAACGTAATCGGACATCCGATGCAGTTTGAATTTTCTCTACTATTAATTTGTGTGTGTGAGAATGTATATTTTATATTTGATACAAAAATATACAAATTAAACGGTACGGACTATGGGAAAATATATAATTAATTTCGCATGTAACACGGAGATAATAAGTAAATAATAAAATATTTACTACATGTTTGTTTTATTATTAATTGATGCTTTTCTGACTTCTTCTCTTCTCCTTTCTTCTTATTCAAATCCTTTTAATAAGGAGGAGTAATTTTGATTTTTAATTAGTCGTCATATAAAGAGAAATTCAGCGAAATCGCGAATTGAAATGAAAAGGTTTCGCTGAGGTGTTGCTCACTGTTGGCATACTGTTATTTTGACGTCTCTTCTTTGCTAGATGTAAACGTAAAGACTATGCTAAACAAATGTCCAAGTACAACACGAATTGCCTTTGATATGCAAATGATAATAAATTACGCTGAACGTTTATAATTTACTTATTCGTATAAAAAGTCTGTTATCTTCTTGCACACTACTCTGTTGCTTACGCAGCTTTCCTTGTCAGCTGTTAGCATAGACTGCTAAACAAATGCCTAAATAATGCCTACGTGCAACACGGATTGCTTTGATATGCAAATGCAATTAAATTACATCTTACATTTGTAAGAAGAAGAAGAAGAAGATATTCATATCTTGTATTTAGACAAGAGAGTGTCTGCGAAGGTAATCAAGTCTGGGAATAATATAATATACCACACTTATAATCTTTAATATCTTAATATTAAGAATTAGGTTTATTATCACCATTGGATATTAATCTCTCCTTTTCCATCATATGCCTTTTAAATTTCATCTGTTTTTCCACATTTGTTTCTTCTTTCTCTCCATTCGTAATATTTCCCTTCTAGACAATGCTACAGAGGATTAATACCGTCAATGTTTAAAAATAAGACATTCTTGCGCAGGAATAATTTAACGACTAATAAATTTTCAATGTTACCTAGTTTCGACTTTTATTCACTTGTAAAATTTATTTTATTTGGCGAGGACTCAACAATCTCGGAACTCTGAACCCTTACAGATGACGATGGATTAGTCTCAGCAATTGTATGGTTGTTCACGATGGATACCAGAGTAGGATCTAAATACAGGTGACTTTCGAATAACATATTTCGATATTGCACGAGTCTCGAATATAGCCGAGTAAAAAAAAATTTATTTACATTATCTCTTCGATTAACGTCTTTTTTTTTTATAAAACTACTAAAAATACGTAATAACATTAGGCTATTTTTTAAAGTCTTTTTAAAATAATCCGTTAAAACCAAATGCCCAATTTCATATAGATCTGGAGTCTTGAACATTTTCAATAACACGAAACCAATTAATCGTGTTATTTGAGAGTTACCTATATATAATTGAATATTGCTTATGCATTAAGTTTTATAATAACGGAGAAGCTGAGAACGATATAAAGATAGACAACATTTATAATAAAACTGCAAAAACTCAATCTTGAAAGATTTGTAATTTCTCTATAAGTTCTTATTTAGAATTACAATAGTAACTTTTCTTTAAAATGAAAAAAATCATAAAGTATCCTTAACACACTTTGTTATATTATAAAACAAATATATATCATATAAAATCATTAAAAATGGAAAAGGTATGTATCTTCTTCCAGAGCGCTGAACAATTAAACAATTAAGAGAAAAATTAAACATTACAAAATACTTTAAGGGAAACTTTTTTTGAAAACTGTCTACACTTTACTCATATTTCTGTACTTATTTCCTACAAATCTGTTATTAACAGATCTCAATTTTTATTTCAATCAAGTTTACTGATAGATACTCGTAAATACTCGATAGACTGGTAAATACTCGTTACCATGCGTCACATCAAATATTTTAAAACGTTCGTTAACAATGATTTCCCAATTGCATTGCAGAACCGAATGTGTTACCTGAAACATTTGATTTTTCTGAAATCTGCTCATCCAATGACTGTGCATCTCATTGCACGTCGTTAGTTTGTTTAGGACTAATCCTTCTCTCTGCAGTTCTTTTTCAATTTTTTCTCCAAACGACAGAAGAACTCTTTTCAAGGCATTTACAGTAGAACCCTGCGCAAACAATAAGTCCCAATCGTTTATAGTATGACTCCAATTGCCCTCTCCAAAAACCTTAAATTGCGCGCTCCGCGAACACACTTTTTACGGGCAGTATGATTCGGGATAATTATTAAGATGTGGAAAACCATGCAAGATGTCTTCTTTTTTTTATTTGCCTAGTGTTTATCCATGGAACGATTGATACAACCATCGTCGTCGGGATCGAACGTAAATATGACGAACAAAACCACGAGTTAAATTTCCCAGGAATTATACCGCACCGCTGTATATTTACCTTATTCTCCGCACGAGCTCGGGCCGACTATTTTCACGATCTATGCGATCTAAAATTTCTAGTTCCTTAACTTTCCTTTTTGGTTACTGTGACAGACATGGAACCGGTACCAGTGATTGGAAATCAACTTAAAGCGGCGAGTTTTACCGATACAAATTCGGAGATTCCGCGACGTGTCGAGACGAAGGCAGATATCAAGCTGTCTGTTGAAAGACAATCAAGATGAAAAATCAATCGCTTCCGATCGGAATTGATGAAATTTTGGAAGAGGATAGCACGCATTCTGATGAATCCATGATTATCAGCAAGAAGGAAGGCTCGATTCAAAGGACAGTCATATACTTTTAGACGCGTTAACGGGTGGTAACTCAGTCGTAAAAGAGGAAAACAGTGCCACGCCAGACATTAAAACGGAGAGTGCAGGTAAAAAAAATGTATTTATTCAGTCTTTTATTTTTTTATTTCACAGGACTGAACTTTTAACACAAATAAATAAATAAATAACTGCACAAGCTTTACATATTATGTAATATTTTTATGCAGATTTATTAGCTGAGAAAACTATTATTGGTGATCCCGTATCGGAGAATCTCAATTCTGGATCGCCTGTTAACAACGTTCAACAAGAATCAAGCATAACCAACGTAAAAAAATGAAGTCTCCGCGCTTCCGCAGCCTTTTATACCAGAACTTGAGGCATCGATTGACCCAGCTGAATGCCGAATGCGATTGTTGGAGCATATCGAGCATTTTCAATGTCACATCGATTCGAGATTAACATCCATAGAAGCGCAAATTTTTGGTATGTAATATAAAGACATTGAAAAAACGCGTATTAAAACGCATTCAACAAATGGTCCATTCCATGCGTTTTAATGTGCAGCTCTAGAAGCGATGGACCCGGATGAACTCGTATCAGATCCGCTTGTTCACCCCCGTACTAAGCAGACTGTACAAATGCTCCTTCGTGACTTGAATACGGTCCGGAAACTAGCAGCATTGTGTTGAAAACGTAGTTCTCAAACTTGAGAGTATTTTACAATATACTTACATGTGCAGATAGACGATATAGATAGTATAGACATAAGTAACGTTTCTCAATTTGTTGTCAATAAAGGTAATTATTCTACCGTACTAGGAATAAAATTCGATTATTTAAGATAGCTGTTAAATCTTTTTGATTTCGCATTTAGAATTTATTTTAGAGAATTGTAACAATATTTAAAAAAAAGTAAAAAGATAAAATATTTTCAAAGTCGTTTGTTCGTTTATCGTTTGTGTGTTTCATGCCTGGTGCTTCTATGGGACTTTTGGAAATACAGAATAATAATGAAATTTCACAATTGTCACACGGTACGGACTGACTCTTGCACCAAAGAAATGCTTTTTTAATAGGTAGCAATAAAATTCCTGTCATCAAAGTAGGAGATTAACGACCAAACGAGCATCAGCGGGTGTAAAGTTATTCCATCAACAAGTTCGAGTTTGACAAGAGAAAATACACATTACATCATTACATGTATAACATTAGATCGATTCTCAAAGGACGGTATAAATAAATGATTGTACTCTATTACATTTTAAATTTTATAAATTTATATTAATTTTGTCGATCTTACAATCATTAACTCATTACGCGCGGGATAATTAGCAATTGGGCGAATTACAAAGTCGATCTGTATAATGATGTTCGAGTTCGTAAAGCTAGTGCCAGATTATGCGTACTTCCATCTTTCCTTCTCGATCCTTATTATCACGTTCTTCTTTCTTTTCTTCGTCGTCGTTGCTTTCATAATCTTCTTCCACCATTTCCTTTTACCAATTAACTTACTCTTACTCTTCACTGTCATCCCTCTTCCTTTTGCCCGCGCTCTGCTCCATCCTATACACCTTTCTTTTTAATCTCTCTACCTTCTTCTTCAATTCTTTTATCTCCTTATCTTGTCTTTTACTGTCCTCCTTAAACTCCTTCATCATCTCCCATAGACTTTCTCACCTCCTATCTTTTCTATCCTCCTTTTCTATGGATAAGAGTTCATCTGCACGCCATACAGGTCAACCAGCTTTCCTATCTTTCTCCCTTTAGGTTATCTGTAACAAGAAAGTTAAATGTACTCATTTCACTTGCTCTACCTTCCTCTCTCGCCCCCTTCACCTCGGCCTTGCCCGCCACCTTTCTTACTTCTCCTTCCTCTTTTCTACTTACGTTGTTATTTTTCCTCCGCTTTTCTATTCGTTCCCACTCGTAATATCTTATGCCCAGCACGTAATTACGGCTTCGCCTCCGTTACAGGCACCCTAATGGCTCTAATGGCACGTGTCTGCGGTCCTGCTTCAATACTCGATCCGTGCGCGGGTACTCGTGTCGTTCTGCGCAGTTCTGCGTTTCGTCCGATCCGCTTCTGGTTTCTCTATAAATGTGAGTATTCTCGATCCTCTTTGTCTTCCAATCATCTGTGAAAACATAACCTTTTCGTAAACGTCAATACGCTTTTCGGTCTCGCGATTAAGGCTCCTGGATGGTCAGCCGAGAACTCTGCGTTGATGGTGGCGCCGCCACTCTCTCCTCTCACTCTCTCCAATGGAGAATTCTGTCTTGTGACATGTTGACAAACCTATTTTGTCGTCCTGCTATTTCTTTATTACTCGCTCTGTGCTTGTGCTTTAACGTTTAACGTATTCGTGAAAATCGTAAAATTGACCGAAAAGTAAGATTTGCATGCGGAAGTAACGTTTTCACCTCTTTTCGATAGTCGTTTAAACGGCTGTTTTTCCCGTATGTTTAGGCTTTGTTTTATGGCTGTTTGGTTTATTGTCGAGGGAAAAGGGTAGTTTTCGGTCAATTTCGGAAGTGTTCTGAAACGATCTATACGTGATGTTTTATTGAAATGTCTCTTTATTTGAAAATGGTACGGACGACAAAATTGGGTGTTTTCCTCGCCTCAATAGTGAGAATTCAATATGGCCGCGGTGACCATCCAGGAGCCTTAATGTAAAAATTTAGCTGAAATATCGATTCTGTAAAATTGAAAATAAGTATTAATTGATTCTTAATTGATTAGACGTGTGTTCTTAAACGCGCGACAGTATAATTTGTTTTATAAGTGTCGTATTTATCGGTAAATCGACACATCGTGACTCTGTTTCATTGTACGTATTTGGAGCAGTAATTTCAAGGGCAGAAGGTATATTATTTAAATAATACTCATCGCGAAAAATTGTTTTCATGTTGCAGTTTTGTCACATTTTGACCATATTTGTGTTTTTAGATTAAGTATTTGGCTGTTGGTAAAATGTCAACTGAGGACAATGAAAAAAATCCAAGTACGTCGCATCCTGGGCCAAATGTTGAGGTAATTGCCGCATACATTCCTAATTTTTTTTTCGTTTACTAATTTAATGCTTCATTATCATATTAATATCCTTCCACTCATTTCGGACCCTAAGCTTCAAGAGTATTACACAGATGAAAAAAATTGAAAGTTGTTGGTTCGAAAATCTCTACCTGAAGAGTCTGCTAAAAATGTCAACTAAGGACAATCAAAAAAATCCAAGTACCGTCGCATCCTGGGCCAAATGTTGAGGTACTTGGCGCCTAAATTTCTAATTTTTTCTTTCGTTTACTAATTAATGCTCCATTTATCATATTTAATATACTTCCACTCATTTCAGGACCCTAAGCTTCAAGAGTATTACACAGATGAAGAAAATTGAAAGTTTGTTGATCGAAAATCTCTACCTGAAGAGTCAACTGAAACGGTTACATCTGTGTAATACTCTTGAAGCTTAGGGTCCTGAAATGAGTGGCAGTATATTAAATATGATAACTGGAGCATTAAATTAGTAAACGAAAGAAAAAATTAGAAATTTAGGCGCCAATTACCTCAACATTTGGCCCAGGATGCGACGTACTTGGATTTTTTTGATTGTCCTTAGTTGACATTTTTAGCAGACTCTTCAGGGTAGAGATTTTCGACCAACAAACTTTCAATTTTTTCATCTGTGTAATACTCTTGAAGCTTAGGGTCCTGAAATGAGTGGAAGTATATTAAATACAGATAAATGAAGCATTAAATTAGTAAACGAAAGAAAAAATTAGGAATTTAATGCGGCAATACCTCAACGTTTGGCCCAGGGATGCGACGTACTTGGATTTTTTTCATTGTCCTCAGTTGACATTTTACAAACAGCCAAATACTTTAATCTAAAAACACAAATATGTCAAAATGTGACAAAACTGCAACATGAAAACAATTTTTCGCGATGAGTATTATTTAAATAATTACCTTCTGCCCTTGAAATTACTGCTCCAAATACGTACAATGAAACAGAGTCACGATGTGTCGATTTACGATAAATACGACACTTATAAAACAAATTATACTGTCGCGCGTTTAAGAACACACGTCTAATCAATTAAGAATCAATTAATACTTATTTTCAATTTACAGAATCGATATTTCAGCTAAATTTTTTACATAATCGCGAGACCGAAAAGCGTATTGACGTTTACGAAAAGGTTATGTTTTCACAGATGATTGGAAGGAAAAATGGCGGATCGAGAATACCTCGCTTTTTTAGAGCTCTATGTTTCTGGTCCGTATGGTTCAGTGGTTCCAAGTTCCAAGTTCATTTGGTTCCGTAATTCCGTCCAGTCGCCAGTCGGTTCACTGTTCAGTTTCATTCAGTACGCTTCGGGGACCGGACCTGACCGGACCGTCTGGACCGCGGAAGTTGATGACTTTCGGCGCGGGGTTGCGAATAACTCTCTCTCTCGCGTGGTGCCCGTCTCGTCTCACGAATTAGCAGATATGAAAGTACAATTCTGTTGACCGGCAGGGTGATCACGGCGTGGGCAAGGCTTCATCGCCAGTTTCGTTCGGCACCATCCTCAAGCAACTGCAACATCCTCTTAACGTCCATCAAAATCGATCCCTACATTAACATCGACGCTGGAACCTTCTCGCCCTACGAGCACGGTGAGCAGCGCGGCGCTGTAACGTCACAACGTCGTGAAAATCGGCGGGATATTCATCTAGCGGGATGTTCTCTCTCAATTTTCCGGAAAACTCACACCTCGGTGCCGAATGCCGATCCGAACAATTGCGGGGCGTACGTTTTGATAATTCGAAACTTAGCCCTCTCCTCCCTCCCCCCCCACCTGATTTCTCTCTTCATTATCGTCGCGATGTTTTACGTTCAAATTATTTCCTAACGAGGAATTACTTAATTATTACATTTATTCGAAAGATCGAAGAACCTCGGAATCGATGAGGTTAAATTCGAATGGTTTTGCCGGCGCCGAAATTCCGTCCGTTAGCCCCTGGTCTTTTCGACGCCGACGACAAAGAGAACGGTATCAATTTGCCGTCCGAATGGAATGATCTGACTTATAGTTGTGTGGTAAAGCGCAAAAATCGGCCGATCGAACGCCGCGACGCGGCGATCCTTTTGTGGCGGTAAAATTTCCAGCCATGTGCCGCGTCGCCATTTTCTACGCCATTTCTTCTATGTCGCTGTCGTCAGTCGTCACGTTGTTCGACGTGTTAAAGCCCGTCCAGACGGACAACCGCATGCGATGACGCATGGAACGTGGAACGTAACGCATAGATAGAAGATTCTTGGATTTTAGGTTCGATTCGTGTGTCTCCATGCCTGCGCTCTACAAGAAACGTCTTTAGAGCGACTCTGATTAAACTCCGATTAACTTTAATCAGCGATTAATGTGTCCATTTCTACCAATGCCGATTAACTTTAATCTCGGCTTAACTTACTTTTTATCCTTTTCTAATTTTAGTCCCCGGGGGGCGGTTGACATAGATGTTTTAACCCTTAAAACATTGATCAATTATCCCGTCGAATTTCAGCAGAATAATCCACTGCGATTGGTCATGACTTGTGTTTATTATCTATCAACGTAGATTAACTTTAATTTCGATTGAAAACCGAACTTACTTTGTATCTTCTTCTAATTTTCAAAACTACGAAAAGGTACTTTTAAGTAAGTTAAACCGAGATTAAAGTTTAATCTACGTTGGTATTTAGAAATAAACATTAGAAAAAGACACAAAAAAATAAATTAAATCGAGGATTAAAGTTAATCCACATTGGTAGAAATGGACTTTAATTCAACCGGCGGAATCCGACCGAAACAAAGTTTCTAATCTGATCCTCTTTCCATATACCAGTAACGAACGAATGTGTCAAGGAAAAAGATTAATAATTCCATCCACGTTAATCGCGTAAAAGAGTCACGGTCGGTCTCGCTCCGCGTATACTTGGCGCGAGACACATACCGTGTCTCTTGATAATATTGCTTGATAAGTTAATCGTCAATTAAATTAATCGGCCCAGTTAGATCCAAGTCACCCCCGGACTCTTTCCGGTTGCATCTTCGGTGCTCAATCACCGTAGTAGAATGATTTAGCTGACAAGTTAGCGAATCTCGTTATCGCTTTCTAGTTGTTGTTCATCCGCAAAAATGTAATATGAAGCGGAAATTTTAAATTACAATATTGTTACCTTGATAATGTCGCCTGCATGCGAAAAATCCGTTATACTTTTTAATGTTTATGTAATAAACAATTATGTTTTATTTGTGATTATATTGTCGTTTATTAAATATTTTTCTGCAAAATCATATATCGTCAAGTTGATCATACTAAAATATAATGATACTAAATTAAATAAACTCATATTTAAATCTTGAAACAGAAGAAAAATGCGAAAAATATAAATAAACGGAAAAAAAACGCTAAAGAGAATAACACAATTAGAAAGGACCCCCGCACACATCGCATGGAAAAATGGGTTTCCGTCGAATTTGTTGAAATTGTAGAATGATGTAGTTTATGATGTCTCATGAACTCAAAAGTCCCAATGGGCCCGAGGTACAAAAAAATGGACAGATTTCCGAGATAATGGGGGTGGGGGCGGGTCAAAGGTCAATAATAGTGCCTCATTCAAAAATTCTATTCCTTTGTGTACCTCCGTAATGTGAGCAGTGTTTTTATGTGCGTATGTTCCATTCTGCGTATGTTTGTGTATTTGTTGTGTGAACGTAGCTTCGTAATATACACAAAGAATAAACTTTTCGAATGAGGCACTATTATTGATTTTTTTATCCCCCCCCCCCCCGTATCTCGGAAACTGTCTATTTTTTACCTCTGCCTTGGTACTTTTTGATCAGAACGTCATGACCGCATCATACAGACACATCATACTATAATTTTCACAACTTTCGACGGGAGGCCATTTTTCCATTATTGATTGACCTATGCCCTCCGTATCTCGAAACGGTCCAGTTTTTTACCCTCGGACTCATTGGAACTTGTCGACCGAACGTTATGAACTACATCCATACTAACTGTAAGGATGGTCAAATAATCGAAAGAGATGACTCTTGGGAATAATGTATATTTAATAGTCTTTGGTATAATGGTGTCTTTCGGAACGAACGTAACTGCGACTAGCTCGACTGGACTCTTCTCAAGACTCGACTAGACTCGACTTGCACGGACCTGCACGACGACCGTTGAAGCGCGGTCGCCGGTCTAGGTACCTACGTGAACTTGGAACCCCACTTAAAAAAAACTTTTCAATACAGAAAATAATAGTATTTTGTTTTGTAGTTAATTGTAGTGAATTTACTTTTGTTTGTAGTTGTACCGTTTGAGTAATAGTTGCGTTTGAACAATTTGCCAACTGTTAACTTTGTTAATTATGAAGATTTCTTAATTTCGTTTTTTTCCTATAAGATTCAGAATCGTTTGTAGTAATTTTACTTTTGTTTTATAATTATACCGTTTGAGCTATAGTTTGTGTTTAAAAGACATTCGCCAAGAGTAAACTTTGTTTAATTTACCAATATTTCTTAATTTCGTTTTTTTGTCATATGATTCAGACGAATCGTTTTGTAGTTATTTGTAGTGATTTTTCTTTCGTTTGTAGTTGTATCGTTTAAAAGTTACGATTGTTTAAAACAATTTGCCAAGAGTAAACTTTGTTAATGATCAAGATTTTTTAATTTTGTTTTTTTCCATATCATTCAAAATCGGTTGTAGTTGTTTGTAGTGATTTTGCTTTTGTTTGCAGTTGTATCGTTTAGAAGTTGTGATTATTTAAACAATTCGACAAGAGTTTACTTTGTTAATTATTAAGATTTGCCAAATCCGTTTTCTTCGTTGTGATTCTAAATCATTTGTAGTTGTTTGTAGTGATTTTTTTTCCGTTGTATTGTTTAAAAGTGAGCTCTCTTGGCGAATTGTTTAAACAATCGTAACTTTTAAACGATACAACTACAAACGAAAGTAAAATCACTACAAACAACTACAAACGATCTGAATCGATAGAAAAAACGGAATTAAGAAATCTTCATAATTAACAAAGTTAACAGTTGGCGAATTGTTCAAACGCAACTATTACTCAAACGGTACAACTACAAACAAAAGTAAATTTACTACAATTAACTACAAATAAAATACTATTATTTTCTGTATTGAAAAATAATTTTTTTTTAAGTGGGGTTTCAGGTTCACGAACCTCGCCGGTCTATCCGGTTGATATGCGGAGGGTTGATGCGCATCAGGCGCTTAGTTAACTAGTACTAGTTTACGCGAGAGTTATTTCTGTAGTAACTTACGATAATCCTTCGCGAAACGGGATTTTGTAGTAATTTACGATAATTTACTCCGCGTAAACGAGTAAATTATCGTAAGTTACTATAGAAGTAACGCTCGCGTAAACGTAGTATAGGGCTCGTGTGGCGCGAACCGCGCTTCAACGGTCGTCGGTGCAGGTCCGTGCAAGTCGAGTGCTAGTCAAGTCTTGAGAAGAAAGTCCACTGTCCAGAGTGTCCCGTCGAGCCAGTCGCAGTTACGTTCGTTCCGAAAGACACCATTATATCAAAGACTATTAAATATACATTATTCCCAAGAATCATCTCTTTCGAATTATTCGACCATCCTTACACTACAATTTCAGTAAATTCGACGGGAGACCATTTTTCCATGTGATATTGTGCGGGGTCCTTTACGGGGTCCCGTTAAAGTTTATATAAAGAAATTTTTGTTTGTAAAATAAAAAATAAGGCTTACGTTTAAAATTATGTTTTATTTATGATTACCTTATTGTCAATTCAAATATTTTCTATAAAAATTAAATATCTTTAAATTGACTACGATTAGGATAAGATTATTACTGAATTATTTTTCCTAACTAAGTATTATATAATATGTTCAGGATAGTCTTCTTGATACATGTATCCTAATTGTTAAAGTAAAATTACATTAGTTCACTTTATACGGCGAATTGATGGTAGAAGAAACTCGTTTCTTAATTTTATTTAAAAAATGATTTAATAACTTTTTTTTCTACAATAACTGCACGCTCGCGATACGTCTTGTCACGTTGCTGGCCAACGACCGTCTCCCTTACATCTTTCCATTTTTGTTCCAATGATATTTCTCAAGTCGATGAGATTAACTATACTAAAGAATAAATATACTCGTCAGATCTTGTAAACAAATTAAAGGTCTAACGATCTTCTCATATAGCCACACAACATTTTTATTTTATTTTTTAAATTTTATTTTTGCTTAATCAATATAGCCCATAAAGTTTTAAAGCTATAAAATAATAACATACATTTGAAGGAAAGAGATATCCACATCTTATTTAATTTTTTTTAAGTATAAAATATAAGATATTAAAAGTAAATTGAAATATATTTAAACACTCTTAGGCTAATGGCAATACAAATGAATATGACTATAAATAGAATTATGGAGACTTATAGCAGTTATGGAGGCCTCGTTATCAAGGATAGCGGGATAAAAACATGATGGGTAATTATTGCTGGTCTTTTCCAAGAGAAACGGACCCAAAAGCTTATAAGCAAAAGACTCATACAAAACATTTTTAATATTTTGAATTATAAATGAAATTATTGCAAACATAAAATGTTTATTCTTTAATTTTTATACTGTTACTTTTTTCCTGAAATTGTGGTACTTACTATTTATTTCAACATTTTGAAATTGCAATAGTAGCATTTCTAGACCTGTGGAATTTTTCTTGTTAGTATATTCGTATTCGGAGCAATAAAAGCAATAGGAAACAGCTTTTGGTCATACGCAAAAACGCTGTAAACTATGCATTATGAACGTTTATGTTGGTATAGTTATGTTTGCCACTTGTTAAGAATGGTTTCTAATTTCCAATAAAATATGATGCTTATCATCTATCTCATTGTTCAAGCAGTTATCCAGTAGGTATTCCTGGAAGGAAAACATTCTTATGTACTGGTTTCCTGTAGACGCATCCGCTTTTGTTTCTGCACCTTTGCTGTCTTTCTCTTCTATAAATGTACATTCTCTCCTTTCTGTGCAACAGGTGAAGTTTATGTACTCGACGATGGCGGGGAAGTGGATCTGGATTTAGGTAATTACGAACGTTTCCTGGACATCACTCTTCACAAGGACAATAACATACGACTGGAAAAATTTATCAGTACGTTATTACGAACGAGAGACGAGGAGACTACTTAGGCAAAACAGTACAAGGTTACAAGTTTATTTATAATATTGCAGATATCTAATGAGTACGATGAGTTACATAAACTAATGAAAAGCAATATTTCGTTTCTTATTGTTAGTGGTGCCCTATATCACCGATGCTATTCAGGAATGGGTGGAAAAAATCGCGAATCGATCTGTAACAAAAGATGGAGCTATACCAGAGGTATAGTTAATACATCAAATTATTATTAATATTATTATGTACAATTAGATAATGGCACAAGATTATTTAGATCTACGAATATAAATTTTAATAATATTCCTTAAACAATTTTTGGTAATTATCTCGGTAATTATGCATAAAAGGGGCCTCCTCTCCGATTTCAATAACCTTGACATATGTTGTCAAGGTCACCCTTCTGAGTGACCTTCAGAAGTTTTTAGCCGGCGGTCATTGTTAATTAAAAAGTTATAAACAAAAAAAGTTTGAAAAATACAGCAATTATTATAAGTACTGAGAGACACTAAACGACTATATTACGTTTTTTTTTAAAGCAGAGAATACTTTTATTTTTGCGAGAAAGTCGCTGCTTTACGAAACACAACATTTAAAGCAGTAAATTGTTTGATAAATTGAGGTCTTTTTGTTAAAGCAGAGAATACTTTATTTTGCGAGAAAGTCGCTGCTTTACCAAAACACAACATTTAAAGCAGTAAATTGTTGATAAATTGAAGTCTTTTGTTAAAGTAGAGAATACTTATTTCGCGAAAAAGTCGCTGCTTTACCAAGACACAACATTTAAAGCAGTAAATTGTTGATAAATTGAAGTCTTTTTGTTAAAGCAGAGAATACTTTATTTTGCGGAAAAGTTGCTGTTTTACCAAAACACAACATTTAAAGCAGTAAATTGTTGATAAATTGTATATTGAATATATGTGAGTATTAAAAGGCATAAAATGACTAATATATATGTCGAAATAGTCCACGCATATTCTTTCCACGCGAAACGAGGTGCCACAAATGGGTTCGTGACGCGTTTTACAAGCTCGTTTAGTAGAGGTGGTATTAAAGAAGATAAAGTTAGTCGATCATCTGTGTGAATATTTGTGGCGATGTACAATAAACGAGCTTGTAAAGCGCGCCACGAACCCATGTGGCACCTCGTTTCGCGTGGAAAGTGATGTATGCGTGAACTATTTTGACATATATATTATAGTCATTTATGTCTTCTAATACTCAAAATAGCTGCTATATTTTTCAAACTTTTTTTGTTTATAACTTTTTAATTAACAATGACCGCCGGTTAAAAACTTCTGAAGGTCACTCAGGAGGTCAGGAGGGTAACCTTTTTTTTGTTTACGGGGGGGAAATCCACACGAATACCCCTTCCTCCGGGGCGAGGAGGGCGGTTATGTGGGACTCTAACCCATTAAAACTCCACCGGGGGTCCCTCACGGCGCTACCGCGGAGAGGCTCCGGGAACTTGAGATATCTACCATGAGCCTCCCCGCTCAGGAGGGTGACCTTGACAACATATCTCAAAGTCATTGAATTCGGAGGGGAGGCCCCTTTTATGCATAATTACCTAATTTTTATACGTATAAATTCATAATAATATAATTATTCTAATTGCATGTTAATAATTTTATAGGTGTGCATAGTGGAATTAGGAGGGACAATAGGGGATATAGATGGAATGCCGTTTGTAGAAGCATTCAGACAATTTCAACGTAGAGTGAACAGAGAAAACTTTTGCGTGGCCCATGTGTCTTTAGTGCCGCAGGTAACTGTTCCATGCTTTACGATGTTTACATTTTCATATAAATATCTCTTTTACAAGTGTGTTCAATGATAAGTGCACGAATAATTTTTACAAAATTCCGTGAGCAATTTTTACGGGACCAACTTCTTCTGAACAATTACACTGGTCGACATATTAAATGCAGATTGGGGTTCTCGAGTCATTTCCTGTAAATTTTTTACCACTGATGAATCCGATTCTGTTATTTTTCTATCACATCTGTGGTTTTGGAAAAAATTGAGGATATATAATCAAATGCTAAAAGAAAACATAGGTCATTTTTTGACAAATGACAAAATAGGCGATAAAGCTGATGTGATAGAAAAATTTCACTGATAGATTCGAGTTCAGCGGCCAAAAATTTTTACAGGAAATCGACTCGAGAAATCCAATCCGCATCTGTGGTATGTGTTACCAATCAGTGTTATAGAAATATGAATATCTTTTAGCCAAAATCGACGGGTGAACACAAGACCAAGCCGACGCAATCTGTGTCAGAGAGCTACGAGGATTAGGTTTGTCGCCCGATCTTATAGTCTGTAGGTCGGAAAACCCCATTGGCAATTCCGTCAAAGAGAAAATTTCAAAATTCTGCGATGTGGCCCCGGAGCAGGTAAGATTAGAAAATATATATCTTAGTATTACAATATCGTTGCAGGATATATATTGTGTATGAAACATGAATGAGTAACATATTTTTAAATTTTACGACTCGGCCAGGTTATAACTATTCACGATTTAACATCTATATATGGAGTGCCACTTCTTATGGAATATCAAGGTGTCATAGAATTCCTCAATGATCGATTGCAACTGAATATCGGAGTGCCGCGTCCGCGTTGCTTTATGCGAAAATGGCGGGATCTAGCTGAACGCGTGGATCATTTGCGGAAAGATGTTAACATCGCTATAGTGGGTAAATACACGGAACTCGAGGACGCCTATGCCTCCGTTACGAAAGCGTTGCAACATGCTTCCATTGAAGCCGGATATAAATTGAACTTGACGGTAGAGTGTCGCAATTATTAAAAAGTATATTGTATTCATGCTATGCACGCTACGCACGCATGATTATATATATTGGATTGTTGTTTACAGTTTATAGAAGCTACTAATTTAGAACAAACTGCATTATCGAAGAATAAGCCAGAACTATATCACGAAGCTTGGCAACAGCTCTGCGAGAGCAAGTAAATATGTTTCAATATAATGTTATTATATTCTACTTCTCGATATGTTCATAATTCTTGATCATATAAGATTATATAATTTTCGATAGAAAATTAAAATGTATTTGTTGCATCTAGCGGCGTTATTGTACCAGGTGGGTTTGGAAAAAGAGGAATGGAGGGAAAGATGAAGGCCTGCGAATGGTGCAGAACGAAGGATAAGCCGTTTCTTGGCATTTGTTTGGGCTTGCAAGCGGCTGTAATTGAATTTGCGCGAAATGTCTTACATCTTAAAACCGCGAATACCACAGAGATCGATCCGGATACTAATAGTCCCGTAGTGATAGATATGCCGGAGCACACTCAAGGTATGATGGGTGGAACGATGAGGCTGGGCAAAAGACAAACACGATTCTACAACAATAATTCTATTTTAAGTAAGTAACAAGATTTGTTGAGATTGTATGAGTTAAATTTTCTTTTCTCTAGCGATATTTTTAATTTATAACTGTTTATTCTTCAGAGAAATTGTATGATAATAACGATGTTATAGAAGAAAGACATAGGCATAGGTATGAGATAAATCCAGATTACGTCAATGATTTAGAAGCAGCTGGTTTAAAATTCGTAGGTGAGTTAGATCGCATCTCTTAATAAAATTACAATCTTTTTTGTTAAATATAATGCGCGATTAGTGGTAAATAATTAAGTAATATGAAGCAATCAAACATTCTTGTAGGTCGTGACGATAAAAATATACGAATGGAAATTGCCGAATTGGAAGGACATAGTTATTATGTAGCTACTCAATTTCATCCTGAATATCTATCGAGGCCGTTAAAACCGTCACCGCCATTTCTCGGTTTAATTTTAGCCAGTGTGGGCAAACTGAAACAGTACTTAGCGCGAGGATGTAAATTTTCACCACTTCAACTGATCGATAACGAGTCAGGTAACGAGTCAAACAATGAAAGAAAGATAAAAATTAATATATATTAAACACACACACACATACGTGTGTGTGTGTGTGTGTGTTTTTTAGGGGTTGTGAAAGAAAATGCATTTACGCATTCCAGGCTTAGGTGTTTTGCCCGGATATGTCGGACTCGAACATTGACTGGTGACTTGTCAATGCTAATACCGACTAAAACTTCCCCTTAAACTCTGGCCTCTGATCCTCACGGAAACCGCCGTTAGGCATTACTTCGTGAGGGGAGGATCTAGCTACTGCTCTTCCCTCTGGTGGCTAAGATGACTTCATCGTTTCTTCTAGTTGCTTTCTTTAGTTCTCTTCCTCTCCGTTGAACGCAGCTCTATAAGGACTTCTGTGACGAAGGTGCTTGTGCGTTCCAGGCAGCTTGAGTTGACAACATTGCATCTATCCATGTCTCTGGTTGGATTCTCTGATTCAAGATGTTCTCCAATTCATTACGCTGTGAATTGAAACGAGGACATACAAAGAAAAACGTGCTCTGCATCTTCAGTAACTCCTGGGCAGGATGGGCACTCCGGAGAATTATCGTGCTTGAAGCGATGTAGATACTCTCGGAAACAGCCATGTTCTGACAACATCTGCGTAAGGTAGTAGTTGACCTCGCCATGCCTCCGGTTCAGCCAAACGTCAATTCCTGGTATCAGACGGTGTGTCCATCTTCCCTTCTCTGCGGCATCCCACTGGAGTTGCCATCGGCTTATGCTGTTCTGCCGTTCTTCTGTTCTAATCTCCTCAGCGCTTAGTGTGGTAGTTGACCTCTTTCGATCATAGAGGGCCCGTCTTTCCTCCGCTAGAACTCTGAAAGGCAGAGTTCCGGAAATGACACACACTGCTTCCTAACACACACTGCTTCCTGATGTGTGTGTGTGTGTGTGTGTGTGTGTGTGTGTGTGTGTGTGTGTGTGTGTGAGTGTGTACATATACATATAAAGTGATTGAGGAGGAATCGGCAACATTCTATGATAGTATTGACGACGTTTACACCACCTTCTTTGTATTTGGTTGGCTTACAACTGCACATCGTTGTCAGTTTTTCTTTTATTTCTCCCCCTTCTTACGCATGGTGCCCTTTTCACGTTATAACCAGAATATCTCGATAATTGTTAGGCATAGGATCCATGTTTATATGACTCTTTTTACTTAAAATCATCAATACTATCATCTTCTGGAATATTGCAGATTCCTGCTTAAACACCCTGCGTATATCAAACATATGTTTAATATACGGCCTAGCAAATACCATAGTTCAGCATCAAATTAAAGGAGGATACGGCAAAAATGTTAGTGAAGTTAGCCACAGGCGAACAAAGACTAATTACGTTTGACATACCGAACGAGGACTGCACGGAACGTGATCTATTGGATCAGGCACGTGTAGCGTGCAGCAGATTAAATATTTTATTACCTGATGAAACACGAGTCTTCTTGGTGAATAATCCCGAATCGGACATAAACTACGTAGTGGAGGAAGGTCGATCTAGGATGCAGTGGCGTGCAAAGAGAGTTGGCCGCTCGCATACAAAAATAATTTTGCCGCCCCAATAAAGTGTGCATACATTTTATGCATTTTTATATATTAATAAATAATAGAGATAGATGAAATTCATACAATTAATAAACTCCAACAAAATACAATAAACTTTTATATTTTATTACATTAATATTTTATTATTACAATAATCAATATATTAAAAATCAATATTACAAAACAGTTTTTACGAGCTTTTTGCAATGCAAATTCTGATATTAAATCGTATATTTATTTTATTCAATATTTCGTGTTCTATAGATATTATTGATAAATTTTCGAGTCGTTCTTGCAGCATTGTGGATCGTAGAGAATTTTTATAATTTTTAATTTTGTAAAAGAGCGTTCGCTCGACGATACTGGAAGTGTCAATAATATTCTTGTAGCAATAAATATATTTGGAAATGTTATTTATGCAACACGTGCATGGAAAGTGCCCCATTACGCACGCTACGCGTGCGTGATAGACCACTTTCCAGGCACTTGCAACATAAAAATAGGGAGTTGTAAGCCGTGTGTAAAGATGAAAAAATTCCCGGGTGCGGTTACCGCACTCGCCTTCGGCTCGTGCGGTAAACTCCACACCCGGGAATTTTCATCTTACCTCACTTGTAACACAAAATAACTATTGTAGATTTTTTCAAGTATATATCACAAAATATTGAGGTTCCACTAATGTTTATCTAATTTTAAAGTTTTAATTCCATGATATAAATCAGTTCCATCAATATCTGATTCACTTCGTTTCTTATCAAAAAATTTCAATTCTAAGTTTTTACAATATGTTAATAATAGTTCATCAGAGATGTCGTCGAAGTTATACATAAATCCAAATATATCGTTATATTCTTTAAGTATTTGAAACGTATCTTTGACAGACGATAATGCTTGATCTAATATATATATATATATATATATATATATATATATATATATATATATATATAAAAATAAAAATTAACTTTAAAATGTACTTTTGATTCCCATTGCTTCATCTGTATTTTCATAATCAAAGTTTTTTGTCTTTTTTATACGTCTTACATTTTTTACTGGAGTAAAATTAGGTTTTATCTCTAATTTCTTTGCCAAATTACTTGCAGCAATGAGTATATTTTCAAAATTTTCATTAGTACGACACTTCTTTAAAAAATCGATTATTTGTTTAAAAATGTAAAAGATTCTTTTATGTGTATTGCTGGATTTTGTAATATTTTGCTAACAATATTAATTTCAATCAAAATATTGTACTAAACTATAACAGAACATAAAAATTTAAAACTTGGTATTTTAATAGTAATGAACTATGCTATGTGACAAGTTTTTAAAGTCTCGAGATTTATCACTTGAAACTTTATGAGGAGCATCATAAAATTTGAATAATATGATAGAGATTTTATATAAGCTTCTATTTTACTGCACCATCTTGTATAACTCAAAGATTTTAATTTTAAGTATTGGCCATCTTTAATAAAGAAAAATACATATATATTTCCTGTACTAAATCAAAAAATTTATGTTTTGTGAAATGCTTGCTGAAACAATTAATGACAAGATTATAAACTACGTGCTGAACATGGCTACATGGTACAGAATTGTGTTCGTGCAGTTGGCAAAAGTTCTTGTACTGGTGTGAATAATCGATTTACTGGTGTGAAATGATACGGGTACCTGTTATCAGATTGCAATGTTCTCCAAACCATACTTCGGGATAGCTGTAGCTATATGGCTTGTTGTAGGATCATTATTAAACATCATCTAACGACCTGTCACTTACGTACGATATCACTTGATTCTATCACACATTCTAATTTTGCTATTATTTCTGCTCATAGAACATTCTACTAAAATTTGTCCGGAAAAACTTAGGATACCCTGTATATGTATATACAAATTAATAATAAAATAGATATAATTTAAAAACATATTCAGATACAAAGTCTAAGATATTTGAATTAAATATAAAAATTAATAATTAAAAAATAAGGAAAAAAATTAATGATAAATATGGAGAAATAAATGTACTATATTTTTTTAAATATAATATATTATGTATAACAACAACAAAGAAAGATAGATTTAGTCTTAGTTTGCATGAAAATTCTATGATTAATGTGTTTGTATGAATTGTTACAGATGACGATTACATGATGGAAGAAATGACGAAACTGCATCTATCTGGTAGTGCAAGTAGGAGCGGGTAGACAGTACATCGGGGCTTAACGATTTAAAAAAAGCAGCTTTATTTCATTTTGTTTCATTTTATTCCATAATTTTTATTATACCATAGTCTGATCCATCACACTTTTATCTGATCTTCGCTGTTGATCGGCTTAGTTTACATCGACCGTTTAGTACGTCAAGTTCTATATTCGGGGACTAAATTCATTGGTACGATCGATGTAAACGACGGCGCCGTATCAGAATAGTAGGTCTACGTTCGACATCGATCTCTTGATATGCGTATTAAATAATAATTTAATATCTCGCGGCGCGGGGCAGAGCGGACAGAAGACTTTTCTGCCAGATTCTTTCGTTTCGTGCCAAAACGCGTCGATTGAGCATAATTTCATCGATATTTAAAAAAATATAAATAAAATAATATTATAAATTATAACAATATTATTATAATAAAATTAAAATTAAAATATATACTAGTTATTTACTATTTAATACGTGTATCAAGTGATTGGTGTAAACTAGGCCAAATATGACTTAATACGGTTGATGTAAATCGGCCGTATTTAACGCTCAGTCCGCACCAGCTTGATTATACCCGTATTAAAAATATCTACGGTGTAAACTAAGCCAATATCATAATTCACAATTAAAAGCTAAACATACACGCATGATAAACTAATCGTAAGATAAACAAACATGCGTGATAAACTTGTTTGGCTAATATACAATATTTTACAAAAAAAAAATGACCCATGTTTATCTCTATGTACATCCAAAATGTGGAAATTTATTAAATATTATATAAGTTTTATATTTTGTAATAAATTATAGATATTACATTTTAATAAAAAAAATTCACTTACTGAAACATCAAAAAGATATTGATACTCCCTTTTGAAAATTATTTATAACTTGCAGAAATAGGCAGTTATAAAAATTAAAAAACGAATTTTTTTTTTAATTATAGCGATTAGAATATTTTAAATACTTATTAGAAAATATACTATTACATATCTTATTTTTAACCTTGGCTTTTAATACCTTTTATATTTGAGAAATATGCGAATCGCAATTTTTCCAAAAGAAAAAAAGTATAGCTAAAATAATTTCATAAATTTTTTAATCTATATACTTTTTCACGGAAAAATTCGTATAGTATACCCAGGTAGCAAAATGATACGCCAAAGATATCGAAAAGCTAACCAAAAAAGGACTGGGATAACTTTTTAGTTGGCTAAAAAGATTCCTCTTTTGACAAGAAAATTGTATCTAATGTCCACTTAAACGGCGTGTATGGATGTCAATACCACAGATTACTGTGATCTCTCGGATCTTGCCGTCTAGGTGTTTGCTATTTGATCATGCCAGACAAATCTTGCGCGGTTTTTGGCACAAGAATGTTACAGTCATTTTATGAGTAGTAAGTTATGTTACATTTCTGCTATCGTTTTCTAAACATCAATTAAATTTAACAAATTTTCCATCAAATCTATCGTTTTTCTGCCAAGAAAATTTGTTGCAGACAAAATGCTTTTTTTTCAAATTTGACTAACTGCAAAGCTTATATTATTCGTAAAATTCTTTATTATTATTATTACCATTATTATACAAGTGTGAAATATGAATCATGTATATGTGAGATCCTACAGATAAGGATGCTGAATCAATAATTTCTCGCAATATTTCTTATTATCGTACGTCTTATTTGTTTGCGCATTTTGTCTTGTATAAGTACTGGTCTCAATTTCATTTTGCTATCTTATTTCTATTTCTGACTATTTAATTTGTGACAAATGCGTCTAGATCGTACAATCATTATAATGTCTATTCAAATTTTTGCTACGTTTCTTCAAAAATGATTTCTTGAGTCAAAAACGCTGTGACGCTTCGCAAATGTAATACAAAAATGGAATCATGAAGTACGTTCTTTGTAGATCCATTGTCGTTGTAATTTTCCGTAGTAAACGAATTTGTCTAAAAAACGGACATTTCCACACACAGCACACTTTAGTCTGAGGGACGTCCTACAGATAAAGTGGGATATCTCAATAACCGGTAGATATCCAGTAGATATTTAATATCCGGTGGATATCCAGCGGATGCACAAATGTCCCTCAAAATATCCTGTGCTGTGTGGGTTAAAACGTAAAAAAAACCAAGTACATATCTTTACACAAAATTTTATAAATGATACTAGGCAAAAAAATAAAGAATTTAAAAAAATCAAATATAATGTAAGTAAAAAAGAAATTTATTGGGGGAAAAAGAAGAAAAAAACCGTTACTTTTATTGTAAGAAAAACAGCTAATTTTCCCAGCTGTATACTGTAAGATCGACGAAGAAATCGACCCACTAAAAGAATACTTTTGTGCATAATGACATTTCTTCGATACTTCTATGCACAATATAATATACACTTATTATTTTCAATATCTTAATATCTAGAATTAGGCTTATTATCACCATTGGATATTAATCTCTCCTTTTCCATCATATGCCTTTTAAATTCTATCTGTTTTTCCACATTTGTTTCTTCTTTCTCTCCATTTGTAGTATTTCCCTTCTAGACAATGCTACAGAGAATTAAGACCATCAGTGTTTAAAAATAAGACACATTCTTGCGCAGGAATAATTTAACGACTAATAAATTTTCAATGTTACCTGGTTTTGACTTTTATTCACTTGTAAAATTTGTTTTATTTGGCGAGGGTTGAACAATCTTGGAGCTCTGAACATTTACAAATGACGATGGAACAAAATCGGTCTCAGTTATATCGTACCGTTGTTCACGGTGGGTACCAGAATAGGATCTAAACCTACAGGTTACCTTCGAATAACATCCTTCGATACTTGTATTGCACGGAATCCTCGAATAGCAGCTGTAGAAAAAAATTTATGTACATTTTGTCTTGCGATTAACGTCTTTTTTATAAAACTAAAAATAATGTAATAACTTAGGTTATTTCAAATAATCTCTTAAAACCAAATGCCCAATTTCATATATATCTGGAGTCTTGAAAGAACTGCAGTTTTCAATAACACGAAACCAATTAATCGTGTTATTTCAAAGTTACCTATATATAATTTAATATTGCTTATATATTAAGTTTTTTACAATAACGGAGAAGCTGAGAACGATATAAAGATAGACAACATTTATAATAAAACTGCAAAATCTCAATCTTGAAAAATTTGTAATAAGTTCTTATTTAGAATTATAATAGTAACTTTTCTTTAAAATCAATAAAGTATCCTTAACACACTTCGTCTATATTATAAACAAATATATATCATATAAAATCATTAAAAATGAAAAGGTATGTATCTTCTTCCAGGAGCGCTGAACAATTAAACAATTAAGAGAAAAATTAAACGTAAACGTAGTATAAACAGTAAATAAAATAAGTATAACAGTAATATATAGAATAAGATAATTATAGGATAATTACATAAAACAATTACCTTGTTGAATTAATAATCGTCGCGTCGCGTAATAAATATAATATAATAAAGAGTCACACGGTCGGGTCGGTCTCGCTCCGCGCGTATTACCGTGTCTCTCGATCGATCGAGATAGGTTAACTGATGATGAACTGAGAACTGACTGACAGCGCGCTAAACGAACGCACTGTCTGCACTGCACTGCACTGCGATACTAACGCCGCTAGCCGCCAGTGTCGAAAAAGTGAAAGTGACGTTTCTGATTATAACGTCATCATATAAAATGTCGGCGTTAGGAGGAAGTATCTTAATAAAAAATTTTCACATTTGGACTTTGCGTCGCAATATCTCCGCTCGTAGGGCACGTAGCGGAATATTATAAGAGAAACCCCCCCCTAATTGGACCCCAAGCTATCGATCAAGCCTACTTAGAACTTGATCCGTTCACTCGTTATCGAGATCTCAACATCTCGGTACTCGCAACCCGTCGCGTCGCGTAAAAGAGTCACGGTCGGATCCCTCGCTCCGCGTGTACTTGGCGCGAGCCACTACCGTGGTCTCTTGATATAAAATGACACTCAAGGCGACGTAGGGACAACTGTAGGAACAATATCCGTAAATAAACTAAGATTCAACGTCTAGAAAAAAAAATTTTGTAAAATGAAGTTTTATTAAGCAAAAGCACATTCAGGTTGATAGGATAAGCAGTATTGCGTGTAGCGAGAGATGACGCAGCAATCGAACAAAGACAGATGCCTCTCGTTAGACAGAACATTATAGATATAACATAGAAACAGGATTATAAATAAGGAAAGAAGGGGGCCGAGAGAACCCTGTTTCTTTGGACGATACGTTGGACATATTACTGATCCCCATCCTATTTTAGTAGATAGAAACGTTCTCCATTCTGAACTTCTTCCTTAAGGTAGTCGTCTCGTCAGGGCATGTATTAGATAAAGTTTTCGATTTCGGATTTTATATCAAATTATATATGATCAGCTTTGCAGTCAATTTTTTCTGTGGCTCCTTACCGACTATTTACTCTAGAAAATCGATCTCGAAAATCACAAATTTTTGCATTACTTCATACAGACGGCCAGAAAAAGAATGCTCTATCACGGTTTCAATCACATATTTTCGCATTTTTCGATTAATGCAAGTGAGAAAAAACTTGCTTTTTGTACATTAGATTTCGAAGAATCCGATTGCAACCATAAAATATATATTTACCGGAGATTTCGCTGCTAATTTTTTAGTTTATTTTAGTGAAATGCGGTAATCGAGCAGACATTTTTTGGTCGAGGTGAGGTTGGGAAGACTTGGCAACCGCCGCTGGCTAATCACTGTAGTTGCAGGTTATTGGGGCTCGTCTTTCTTAGCCGATTGGATCGTGATTGACACCTTTTCATGCGTTTTGAAACCCTTTCTCATTAATTGTCAAAATTCAATCGAAAAGTATTTTTCTCACTTGTAACCTTTCTCGACGACTCGCATGATCAGCTGATCAAAACGGAGTCAAATGAAAAAAATCACATACTTTGGAAAAAGTAACATACTTTGTCACGTATGAAATTTTACACCATAATTCATAAAATTATTTTTCCCTTAGCAAAAATTGCCTGAAATATATTTCTGAACGTAAAAACCTACAAACAGTCACATGACTAAGCACGTAGCGAGACGCCTACCTTAAGGGTCGACAGAGTAACACTACCGACCTCTGTTGGGTTGCTTAGCTGCGGAGTCCGTATTTTATTATTATAATTTTTTAAGAGCCAAATGGAAAATCCGGCTCTGTACCAGCTTTGCGGCTGATCTTACTGATTAAAACGAGCATAAGTTTAATGAGATTCGTTAATTAATTTGGCTAAAATTTGGATATAACCTTTTCTAAGCAGCTTTTTCAGGCTTGCTTAGAGCTGCAAAGCTGCTTAGAACAGTTGTCCCAAATTTTAGCCAATTAATTAACGATCTCATTAAACTTATGCTTGTTTTAATCAGTAAGATCAGCCGCAAGCTGGTACAGAGCCGTATTTTACCATTTTGACTCTTAAAAAATTTATAATAAATAAAATACTCCTGACTCGCAGCTAAGCAACCCGACAGAGATCGTAGTGTTACCTCCTGTCGAGCCCTTAATGTCTTTTCCTAAATATCGTTGCCTTTACAAAATGCGAAGTTATAATTCAATTTAATTAAGCAAATTCTCTGAGAAATTATATCCGTGCAATGTTTACAAATTTTATCCTAAAGCAGAAAAAACTTTCTCCGCGTTGTGTCTCACTAATTTTTTACAGTTAACCCGTATGTCGTGAACTCCATTAAATTACTTTTACAAACAAACAATGAAACAAGAGCTGCGCAAATGTAGTTATGCAGTCGCGTGTGTTGAAATGAACAAAACACGTCAATTATTAATTTAATTAATTACGAGGACAATCTCCAAACTAAGACACGATAAGACAGACACTTAACGCCGTGTCGGCGAAGAGCGAAATGACGCGAGGCATGCGGATGATAGAAATAAGCGCGAGGAAAGTTGCGGGTGTATGACTCCCGGTGCAAGGATACACACTGGCACACGACTGACCATTGATCTCGGTTGTCTTGGCCAAGCGTGTCCACTGTCCTTCAGTTTCTAAATAAATGTCACATTCACCATCGCCTGGACCTGCTGGTGCTACCGTAGTATCAGCTGGTACTAACAAGATTGTAGGCTCGAACGTCATATGTGCGCGGCACTTATCGATCGTGATAAAGCGCTCGAGCCGATCGAATGTGAGTTTCCTGACAGCGTTGAACCAGAGAAAGCGATCCAAGAAGCGAGACGAACGTCTCGAAAACACTTGGGAAAACAGGTCTTGGCTAATTTACCATCGTATTACACTGTGCGCATGCATAATCTTGTCGTCTAGCTGTTTGATGTTTGATTATGCCAGCAAATCTTGCGCGGTTTTTGGCGCGCCAATAATTTACAGTCATTTTATGAGCAGTAAGTTATTTTACATTTCTGCTGTCGTTTTCTAAACATCAATTAAATTAACGGATTTACCATCAAATCTATCGTTTTTCTGCCAAGAAAATTTGTTGCAGACAAAATACTTTTTTTCAAATTTGACTAACTGCAGGGATTATGTTCGTAAACTTCTGCATTATTAGATACTTTTATACAAGTGTGAAATATGAATATTTATATTTGAAATCCTACAGATAAGGACTCGGATAAGGATGCTGAATCAATAATTTCTCGAAATATTTCTTATTATCGTACGTCTTATTTGTTTGCGCATTTTGTCTTACTTCGCACTGCTCGCGCGTATACTGTCTCTGTAACAAATGCATCTAGATCGTACAATCATTAATGTCTATTCAAATTTTTGCTACGTTTCTTGTTTCTTCACAAAATGATTTTTTGAGTCAAAAACGCGTGACGCTTCGCAAATGCAATACTGTTGATCTAGGCAGAGTTATACAGGGATGGATAAGTAAAATAGACGATAATAGTTACACAGTCTTTTATACGAGGATATTCAACAGCGGTTTTGCAACGACTGACTTTACATCCGATACATAGAAAAGGAAACATGGCATACGCCCAGAACTCAAGATCGATAGATATACGCGATATATTGAATATGTCGGTATCCCCAAATGTGTGGCGATTAATGAACTGACTTTATAACCAACAAATACAAAATGGAATCATGAATTAAGTACGTTCTTGGTAGCTCCACTGCGTTGTAATTTTCCGTAGTAAACGAATTTGTCTAAAAAAAGGACATTTAAAACTTAAAAAAAAAGACAAGTACATATGTTTACACAAAATTTTATTGATGATACTAGGCAAAAGAATAAAGAATTAAAAAAAATCAAATATAATGTAAGTAAAAAAGAAATTTATTGGGGAAAAAAAAACGTTACTTTTATTGTAAGAAAAACAGCTGATTTTCCAGTTGTATACTTATAGAGATCGACGAAGAAATCGACCTACTAAAAGACAACTTTTGTGCATGACATTTATTCGATACTTCTATGCACAATATACCACACTTATTATTTTCAATATCTTAATATCTAGAATTAGGCTTATTATCACCAGTGGATATTAATCTCTCCTTTTCCATCATATGCCTTTTAAATTCTATCTGTTTTTCCACATTTGTTTCTTCTTTCTCTCCATTTGTAGTATTTCCCTTCTAGACAATGCTACAGAGAATTAAGACCATCAGTGTTTAAAAATAAGACACATTCTTGCGCAGGAATAATTTAACGACTAATAAATTTTCAATGTTACCTGGTTTTGACTTTTATTCACTTGTAAAATTTGTTTTATTTGGCGAGGGTTGAACAATCTTGGAGCTCTGAACCTTTACAAATGACGGTGGATCGATCGGTCTCAGTTATATCGTTGTTCACGGTGGGTACCAGAGTAGGATCTAAAAATACACAGATGACCTTCGAATAACATACTTCGATACTTGTATTGCACGAAATCTCGAATAGCAGTGTAGAAAAAAAAATTTATTTACATTATCTCTTCGATTAAGATGATGTTAAAATTACCGCCAGAACGTAATTTTCGCGTACATGCTATTTTTTATTGTTCTATAGAATTATAAATCTTTTTCCGTATTTCGAGTATTTCTTTTTGAAGTATACACGCAAATGGAGAAAAAACAAGTCAACTTTACACTGAAAAAGAAAAAAAATTATAAAAGTATATAATTCTTTCTTTCTTAACGTAAAGTTGACTCGTCCCTTCTCCGTTTGGTTGTATACCTTAATCCTGGAAAATAGTTTATAATTCTATAAAACCAATAAAAAATAGCACGTACGCGAAAGTGACATTTTATCGGTGAAACAGATGACTCAAGAATCGCCTTAACGTATTTTTTTATAAAACTAAAGATATGTAATAACATTAGGCTTTTTAAAAATATTTTTTAAATAATCCCTTAAATCTCTTAAAACCAAATGCCCAATTTCATACAGATCTGAGGTCTTGAACTGCACAGTTTTCAAATAACACGAAATCAATTAATCGTGTTATTTAAGAGTTACCTATATATAATTGAATGCTGCTTAGACGTTGCGTTATGATTATAACGGAGAAGCTGAGAACGACTTAAAGATAGACAACATTTATAATAAAAATGCAAAAACGCAATTTTCAAAAAATTGTTACTTTTTTTAGTTCTTAAAAAATTTAGAATTACAGTAACTTTTTTTTAAAATCAGTAAAGTATTCTTAACACACTTCATCTATATTGTAAACAAACATACATAAAATTATTTTAAAAAAAGGCAATTTCTTCTAGAGTAACAATTGAACATGCACATATAAGAGAAAAATTAAACATTATAAAATATTTTAAGAAAAACTATTTACAGTTTAGATTTTCATATTATTCTCTATACCTATTTCCTACAAATCTGTTATTAACAGATTTGAACCTTTATTTAAATCAGGTTTAGGTACTTTAAAACATTCGTTATCATGATTTCCCAATCGCACTGCAGAACCGAATATGTTACCTGAAACATTTAATTTTTCTGAAATCTGCTTATCCAATGACTGTGTCACATCTTGCACGTCGTTAGTTTGTTCAAGCTTAATCTGTCTTTGCAGCTCTCTTTCAAATTGTTCTCCAAAGGACATGAGAACTCTTTTCAAGCCATTTACAGCAGAACCCTGCGCAAACAAAAAGCCCCAATAGTTCAATTAAAATATAAAATACACTGTTTATTTTTTCAAGTTATTGACGCATACAATGCTGGCATTAAGTATTGCCAAGCCTCGTGTAGGTTCCTTTGTGCTGCAATAACCAACATCCACGTGAAAATTTTCATTCTTAAGCTGGACCTTAACGTAACTGACGCAATCAGCGTGATGAGCAACTTCTCGAGCAGCATAATCTTTACCTATAACAAATTCGCGAGCTTATTTTTATATACCTGACTATATTAACACTTATGAGAATTTTTTCAGCTAATGACAGATATACCTATTTTTTTGTTTGACAACAGTATGACTCCAGTTGCCCTCACCAAAAACCTTATTAGCCGCTGAGATTAAATCAGGAAGTTCCGCTATTAATCCATCGGTTCTACATAACAAACGTGTTAACTAAAATTATTAAAAAATTACCTTCTTAAGAAAATGTAAAGTCACCGCGTGCACATGCCAGTATGAAAAACGATTATATATTAAAAAATTGTTGTATAAAATTGTTTTAACCCTTAAACTACAGACCCCGATTTCAACGTTTCAATGGTAGATAATGCAACACAATTTTTTTACTGGGTCATTTTGACCCAGAGTGTAGTTTATGTTTCAAATAGGTAGTGTGTAGTTTAAGGGTTAATACATTCAATCAACGTATAAAATAATTATGCATTGCAACATAAATGATATTAATTTCCATAAGAAAAATGTTTAGATAAATAATAAAGGCTGTTCAACATTTCATAATTTTAAAATGTTAAAATCTTTTTTTGCTCCCTCGCACACGTTCCCTCGTTTCACTCCTTATATAATAGAGCATTCTCATTGGTAAGCTAAAGCCAGAAACGAAGGGCAGAAATATGTTAACCGGGATATTTTTCTACGAAGGGCGATGTACAGAAAACAGAAAAGTGATAGGGATATAGTGAAGGAAAAAAGAAATCAGGGGGTCAATCACATAATTTTTTTCTCTAGGGCGGAAACGTTCTCTGCCATCAGCCTTTAGGCCCGAGACGTTGGTGATATTGTCCATTGTCAACAATTTCTTTTAATGCACCGCCATAGAGAGCAAACGCGTTTGCGAGCGCCGCATTGTGTTGAAAAAATGAAAGGAACATTTTCTTAGGTGACGACGTGTCTTAATGTAAATTTTATACATTTTAGACTTTGCACCGTAATATCTCTGCCCGTAAGACACGTAGACAAAAATAAAAACACTTTTATTATGTAACTCAAATCCCTCTATCAACTGAGCTGGAAACTTAATAAGTTCAGCCGTTCAGCCGTTCCTGATAATCTAAGGGTATCTCAACTCCTTTGCCCGCATATAAATACAAGTCAGTGTCTTGCTGCGTTTACACTTGACGCGTGACACTAACTGCGTCTTTTAAAATTCAATTTTTCTGAAGTCTACTTACCCAATGACTGTGTCGCATTTCTTTTTATGTCGCTAACTTGTTTTGGGAATAACCTGTCTTTGCAGCTCTTCATCAATTTTCTTTCCGACGACAGGAGAACTCTTCTTAAAGCATTTACAGCAGAACCCTGCGCAAACAAAAATGTCTAAATTGTTCAATCAAATATAAAATACACTGCTTATTGTTTTCAAGTAACGCATACATTCTGGCGTTATATGTCGACAAGTTTCTTGTAGGTTCCTTTGCGTAGAAATAACCAACATCCTGGTGAAAGTTCCATTCTCAGCTGGACCTTAACAACACTGACGCAGCCAGCAACGTGATGTTTATTTCGCACATTTACCTCATTGTGAATTTTATCGTCGGAATCTACATCGTAAATTACATCTTCATAATCGAAATCTATAACAAATTCGCAGAACTTAGTTCAATAGATCTGACTATTCACACTTATGAGAATTTATTCAGTTAATGTAACAGATGTACCTAAGGTTTGGCAGATCACAGTATGATTCCATTTGCCCTCTCCAAAAACTTTATTGGCCGCAGAGATTAAATCAGGAAAATCCGCTGCTAAATCCATCGGTTCTGTGGTAGTAAATATGCTGACTAAAGCACTTGATTTTTTTGAAATCTGCTTACCCAATGACTGTAACACATCTCTTTGTACATAGTTACCTTGATCAGAACTAATCTGTCTTTTTAGCTGTTGCAACTCTCTTTCCACTTTGTCTCCAAACGACAGAAGAACTCTTCTTAAAGCATTTACAGCAGAACCCTGCACAAACAAAATACCTTAATTGTTCAACCAAAATATAAAACATACTACTTATTTTTTTTTTAAGTGACTGACACACATACAATTCTAGCGCTATATATCAACAAGTCTTGTGTAAGTTCCTCTGCGTAGAAATAACCAACATCCTCGTGAAGTTTCCATTCTCAAGCTGGACCTTAACAGAACGGACACAGCCAGCGCGTTTATATTTACCTTGATTTATACTACCACAATATATACCTGGAAATCTATAAAAAATTCGCGAGCTTATTTTAGATTGAACTATGCGCGCTTATGAGGATTTATTCAGCTAATAACAGATGTACCTAAGGTTTGGCTGACTACAGTATGATTCCATTTGCCCTCTCCAAAAACTGTATTGGCCGCTGAGATTAAATCAAGAAAATTCGTTTCTAAATCCATCGATTTTGCGGTATCAAACGTGTTGACTGAAACATTTGATTTTTCTGAAATCTGCTTACTCAATGACTGTAACACATCTCTTTGTACATAGTTACCTTGATCAGAAACTAATCTGTCTTCGTAGCTGTTGCAACTCTCTTTTCACTTTGTCTCCAAACGACAGGAGAACTCTTTTCAAAGCATTTACAGCAGAACCCTGTGCAAACAAAAATGTCTTAATCGTTCAGCCAAAATATAAAATGCACTGCTTATTGTTTTCAAGTAACAAACGCATACAATTCTGACGTTTTGCATCAACAAGTCTTCTGTAAATTCGTCTGCGTTGATATAACCAATATCCTCGTGAAAGTTTCCATTCTCAAGCTGGATCTTAACGTAACTGACGCAGCCAGCACAGTTTTTATTTCGAAAATTTATCTTATCTTTACTTAAATCGTCGAAATATTCATCGTCGGAATTTTTGTCGTCAGAATCAAACCGATAGGAATCTGTAAAAATTTGCAAACTTATTTTTATATACACCTGACTATTAACACTTATAAGAATTTATGCAGCTGATGACAGATATACCTAAGGTTTGGCGGACTACAGTATGATTCCACTTGCCCTCTCCAAAAACTTTATTGGCTACTGAGATTAAATCATGAAAGTTTATTGCTGAATCCATCGGTTCTGGGGCAGTGAACGTGTTGACTAAAACATTTAATTTTTCTGAAATTTGCGTACCCAATAACTGTATCACATCTCTTTGTATCATAGTTACCTCGTTCAGAACCAATCTGTCTTCGTAGTTGTTTCAGCTCTCTTTCTACTTTGTCTCCAAATGACAGGAGAACTCTAAATAAACCATTTATAGCAGAGCCCTGTGCAAACAAAAATGTCAGTTAATCATTCAGCCAAACTATAAAATGCACTGCTTATTCTTTCCAAGTGACTGACATACAATTCTAACTGTCTGTATTGACAAGCCTTCGTCTGCGTCGATATAACCAATATCCTCGTGAAAGTTTCCATTCTCAAGCTGGATCTTAACGTAACTGACGCAGCCAGCACAATGTATACGTCCTGTACTAGCGGAATTTATGTCATTATCGAAATCTGTAACAAATCCGCGAGCTTATTTTTACACAGATCTGCCTATTTTAACACTTATAAGAATTTATGCAGCTGATGACAAATATACCTAAGGATTGGCGGACTACAGTATGATTCCACTTGCCCTCTCCAAAAACTTTATTGGCTACGGAGATTAAATCATGAAAATTTATTGCTAAATCCATCGGTTCTCCGGCAGCGAACGTGTTGACTGAAACATTTAATTTTTCTGAAATTTGCGTACCCAATAACTGTATCACATCTCTTTGTATCATAGTTACCTTGTTCAGAACTAATCTGTCTTTGCAGCTGTTGCAGTTCTCTTTCTACTGTGTCTCCAAACGACAGGAGAACTTTTTTCAAAGCATTTACAGCAGAACCCTGCGCAAACAAAAATGTCTGAATTATTCAACCAAAATATAGAATACGCTACTTATTGTTTCCAAGTGACAGACGCATACAATTCTGGCGTTTTGTATCGACAAGCCTTTTGTAGATTCCTTTGCAATGTAAAAACCATCGTCTTCGTAACAGTTTCCATTCTCAAGCTGGATCTTGATGTAACTGATGTATTTAGTACGGTATTTCTTTCGAGCATTTATCTCATCGTCGATATGTTCATCATCGAAATCTACTTTGTTGGAATCTACATTGTGGAAATCTGCAACAAATTCACGAGTTTATTTCTTATTTCTATAGACCTGACTATTCATATTTATTCAATCAGCATGACGCAGATATGTACCTAATCTTTGTTTGACAACAGTATGACTCCATTTGCCCTCTCCGAAAACCTTATTGGCCACTGAGATTAAATTACGACGTTCTTCTGACAATGAGATTAATTTAGGATGTTCCACTGTTGAACAACAGGGTACTGCCTTCTCAGGCTTGTGCTCATTCTCCGCCATAGCTTGTTTTGCAGCGAACTGAAAAGCGAAAACATCCATATTTTTACATCACCTTTGGCCGAGAGATAGATTACTTTCCATCCCTGGCGGAAATATTTCTACCTCAGGAATTATACTGCACCGCCGTATATTTACCTTGTAATTCTCCGCACGAGCTCGGGCCGACTATTTTCACGATCTATGCGATCTAAATTTCTAGTTCCTTAACTTTCCTTTTTGGTTACCGGCTCCTGCCTCTTTACAGAGGACAATACGGCTGAAAAAAATTTGTAGTTAACCGAGTTAGCTCGAGACACGTGAGCGTTCAAAATCGAGAAACGGTGCATCAATGGCTTGTGTACGTACGTAAGAATAGCTCACGGGTAGTCTTTATCGCGTTTAGGGAAACGCGCGTACGATCGACGACCACGCGGATCGATGGACGCTATAAATGGCGATGGATTTCGACTCGACGCGACGTCGCGCTCGATGTTCGTTTCAGGGTTCACGTGTCGCAAAAAACGGCGAAATGTTAGGAGAAGGTTATTGTCACACGCGACGAAATCGACAATCACGATGAAACCGCTGATAAATGGGCCAAAATGGCGCGTTCAGTAGAACAAACCGATCAGTAGCGATCGAACGTGATTGGCTACTTTTAGACCGAGCAAATCAGCGTAGCGTGTTGATAAGATGATACTCAACAGTTTTGCCTGCTGAACGCGGCCAATGCAATTCGAAATGACCAATCGGCAATCGGCAAACAGTATTCTCCCGCGACAATGTCCCTCTCAAGTAGCGAGTGCCGAGTAGGCCACACGTAGGCTGGATTCGGGGAGCGCGCTATTAGCGCTATTGCTTATTCTATTCTTGTTTTACACCTGATGAGCGATAAAGACAAAATGATTCAATCCCAGCCGGAATGCTAGCGTCTTTTCGACGTCTATAGATGTCGGCGTTCCGGCTGGGATAGCGCTAATAGCGCGCTCCCCGAACGCAGCCGTAGCAACCATTCTCTACATTTGAACTGACTGCACTAGTTCAGAGTTTATCTCTTTTACTCCACATTGGAGGGAAAAAGATAAACTGTGAACTAGTACAGTCAATTCAGGTGCAAAGAGCAAACCCCCAGGCCTCTCATTTGTCTGTTTATTTTTCGAAGAACCTCCCGAAGTACAAACACACGTGCACGCAATGGTGCTAAGTTAGTGAACAAAATATACTTGTCTCACTTTAACTTAAAACCGTGCACTTGTGTGCATCAGTTCCAAAAGTTCTTCGAAAAGGAATAAACCTATTAAATCCGAAAACAGGTTTTGGCTGATTTGAGTTCAATAAAATGATCTTAATTTAATACATAAAATCTCTTATTATTTTGATTATTTGACAGACTGGATATACTACTTCATTAATTCGATCGGGAGCAAACATGTTAAGTTTAGCAAACAAATTATTATCTTCGATCTCTTCTTTTTTGGTCAAATCCTTGATTTTTTAAACCGCTGTATTCTCTTTTCCGATTTTGATTTTTTTATTGGGTTCTTGGACTAGTGAGTTAATTTACTTTCACCTAAACTACGTGAGAATACAGAATAGAAGAAAAAATTTAATATAATTTATATATTACTACAATTTATGTTGATTAAAATTTACCTTGAATTTATATAATACAGATACAAGCTGAAAGGCAGAAGTTTAAGCTGTGATCCACAAACTCGAATCGCGTATCTCGCTGAGAAGCTAATTATTTTTCATTCGTAACACTTGGGTCGGTTCAATTGGATCTGTCAAATACTATAATTTTTTTACGTATGTTACGACATTCATCCATTCTACCGCTCGGCATCGAATGTCTTGCATCTCGTGTTAATGTATGATTATGAATTTATCAGGTGTGTTATGCTTTCATCCCGCTATAGGTTATCCAGCCGAATGCGCGTTATGATAATAATGTTCAAAAGATAAATAAATAAGAAACGCTCGTCTGTCAAAATAAATAGGAATAGAGGCCAACAATCGAGCAAACACGGAGATGTCAATTTAAAGTAAATTTAATAAACATGAACTTATTATACAAACGGAACGTTTCAACCAGCACAGAAGTTCTTCTTCAGCCGTTTTAAATTAAAAATTACATAGAGTCGCGCAAAGTGAAAATTAACTGTTAAAAGTAATACAGTAAAAATAAATAAATTAATACAGTAAAAAAGCAATAAATAAAAAGTAGTCATTTCTCGATAGTAAATGACAAAGCCGTCTGGAGTCACATCTCACATGAGAGCATTCGAATATTAAACCTTGTATATGAATAATAAAATTGTATATAAATAAATATCTGTGAGTCTATTGTAAAATGTAAAATTATATATATGTGAATATCTATAGTTATTTCGCAAGTATGCAGTCAAAGAAGAGTCCATGATCTATTTTTTGTTGATTGGCGAAAACGAACCAAGTCAGAAGTTAAAAGGCAGAAATCTTAAGTCCATCAACGTTGTAGTCAGTTTAACAAACGTTCTGAAATTTGATGTCTCAATAGTGGGATAAAGTCTATGTGATTGTTAAGTATGGACTTACAAATTAAAGAATTGCGTCGTGGTCCGAAACTAAGTGCTCTCGTGATCGATGTTCGCTCTTTTACGTCTCAAATAATAATGACAAGCATTCTCATTAGGTAACGGCGAAGGTTAGTCATCGAAATAATAAATAGTTGGATGTCGGTGAGTTCGCAAAGAATACTGTAATATGACTCATCCAGATATTCTGTGTCCTTGTTCAAATTAATGCCATTTTTTTGTTTCTTTTAATAGGTAGCATTTCCGAGAAAGTTTTTTATAATAGTTAGGTTCCGTATCCATTATTTTGACGTTGTCCCAATTCGAAAGAATGATTAAATTCTTTAATATGTTCGGAAATGACCGCGTGTCTGGATGGGGTCCATTTTTATATTATTTTTATGTTTCGTTTAATTATAGTTCTTAATTGCCGCTTTGTCTGTCCCACGTAAGAAGCCTCACAATCTTTACATGCAATCTTATATACAACATTACTATTAGTAGCTAATGAGTTCTTATCTTTTTGTGCTTTGATTATGCTACTTAATTTATTAAGGCATCTATAGCCAATTATGTGTTCCTTTCTATTGAATAATAATGTTGCTTTTTCAGATATGTTGTTGACAAATGGGATCACTATAAATTTCCTATTAACATCGCTCGAATCTATCGAGTTGTTTACATTGTTTCTGAGTTTACCATTAATCAGATTGTCGAGCCTGGTGTTTATTTTTTTAAAAATTAAATTGAGAGGATAACCATTGTCCAGTAATATTTCGATGACCATTTCTAAATTATTCTTGTGATATATAGGGTGAGATAACAAAATTGCTCTGTCAACTAAACTGTAGATAGAGCCTATTTTATGGCAAATAGGATGATTTGAAGAAAATGACAAGTATCTACCCAAGAACGTTTTCTTGTGAAACCAGTCGATTTGTATGGTGTGATCTACTACCTGCAGCGACAAATCTAAGAAACTAAGACAACGGTTATTCTCGTATTCTAAAGTGAATTTTAGGCGTTCATGATAGCTGTTAAAAGTATCCAGGATAAAATCAATCTTGTTCAACGGGGCGGACGTAAATATGTCATCAACATATCTGCGATAAATAGATAAACGTACATTTAAAGAATTTAACGTTTTTTGTTCCAAGTCCTGCATGACCACATCAGCAATTATTGGGGAAAGAGGTGATCCCATTAGTGATCCATGGGTTTGCTTGTATATAACGTTATTGAATGTGAAAAAGTTCTCGTTCTCGCTGGAACCTCAGCACCGGCCCTCCTACCGGGCGCGGTTTCGTCGCCCAGACGTCTTGATTTAGGTGGAAGACGTCCTTGAGGGCCGCCGCCATCCTCGGGGATATCGTGACCCTCGGTGGTGCTGCAGTGGGGGGCTGATTGCCAGGTGAGCGGCTGCAATGTGTCACGAATGCCTCGGGGGCCGGGGTAATTCGTGACAGGCCACGGCGTAATGCGTAACACTTTCTCTGATTGAAACATATGACATATGATTTATATGATTGTTTTCGTTTTGCAGATTTTTATCTACTTTATACTTTGAAAAAGCCTTTATTTGTCAGAATTTACATATTATATGTATACAAAATTATGAGGAAAAAAGTAACGTTTATTCCATTAATCGCCCTCATCGCGGCATCGCTTACATTCGATTACGGGAAACCACTTCTCGAAGGAGTCCACGGCCCACGGCGAACTGGTTCTTCATTTGAACCGCTTATTCCGTGGTTTTTTTTGGTTGTTGTCCCGATGATGCTTGTGTCACGAAAGCCCATGGTGTGGTTTTTTCTCATTCATGATCCGTGACTTACAGATAAGAAATGAATACCATAAAAGTCTACTCAGCATTATGAGTTAGTAAAGTTGTGTGACTGAATACAACTTACCGTTTCGGATCTCTTATTATTTTATTCGGCGAGAAAACAAATTTTCGGGATTTGAAAAATTTTACTTTGAGCACTTGAAATCAAACTTTCTGCTACTGAGAGAGAAAAATGGTTGATACGCAAATGCCATTCTGTTGGTATCTAGAGGACACTAAGAGACAACTGTGATTGATATTACAGATTTCCAGCAGCAAGCATTTTAAAGTTAGGCCAGCGACAAAATTTCAGCAGTGTCACGAATAGCCCCGGTCTCCCCTACTAATTTCTCTAGAATTTTGCATCAAAACTGACGCCATTCATGTCCTCGTTAAGCTTGAGTTTCGTTTGCAAAACTTCTGTTCTCACAAAATAAAAGAAAATTGGCGCCAAAAACCGCGCAAAATTTGTCTAACATAATCTAACAGCATACCAGGCTATGGTTAAAAACAGCGAGCGAGAATATGCACGGAAGTACTATAAGAAAATTGACAGCAAATATCGAGCAAAATTTGCCGTTTATACGTAACTCGGTCAATCGATGTGCCTTTTTAATATACCTTTGGTTACCTTTAAGTATTACCTTAAGTATACCATATTTAAAAATAAATAAAAAGGTATGTCGAATGTGATATTGAGCTATGTAATGGCAAGTCTTGCTCAATACTTCGATTAACGTCTTTTTCATAAAACTAAAAATATGTAATAACGTTAAGCTATTTCAAATAATCCCTTAAAACCAAATGCCCAATTTCATATAGATCTGGAGTCTTGAGAGAACTGCAGTTTTCAATAACACGAAACCAATTAATCGTGTTATTTGAGAGTTACCTATATATAATTTAATATTGCTTATACATTAAGTTTTACAATAACGGAGAAGCTGAGAACGATATAAAGATAGACAACATTTATAATAAAACTGCAAAAACTCAATCTTGAAAGATTTGTAATTTCTCTGTAAGTTCTTATTTAGAATTACAATAGTAACTTTTCTTTAAAATCAATAAAGTATCCTTAACACACTTCGTCTATATTATAAACAATATATATCATATAAAATCATTAAAAATGGAAAAGGTATGTATCTTCTTCCAGAGCGCTGAACAATTAAACAATTAAGAGAAAAATTAAACATTACAAAATACTTTAAGGAAAACTTTTTTGAAAACTGTCTACACTTTACTCATATTTCTGTACTTATTTCCTACAAATCTGTTATTAACAGATCTCAATTTTTATTTAAATCAAGTTTACTGATAGATACTCGTAAATACTCGATAGACTGGTAAATACTCGTTACCATGCGTCACATCAAATATTTTAAAACGTTTGTTAACAATGATTTCTCAATTGCATTGCAGAACCGAATGTGTTACCTGAAACATTTGATTTTTCTGAAATCTGCTCATCCAATGACTGTGCATCTCATTGCACGTCGTTAGTTTGTTTAGGACTAATCCTTCTCTGCAGTTCTTTTTCAATTTTTTCTCCAAACGACAGAAGCACTCTTTTCAAGGCATTTACAGCAGAACCCTGCGCAAACAATAAGTCCCAATCGTTTATAGTATGACTCCAATTGCCCTCTCCAAAAACCTTAAATTGCGCGCTCCGCGAACACACTTTTTACGGGCAGTATGATTCGGGATAATTATTAAGATTTGGAAAACCATGCAAGATGTTTTCTTTTTTTTATTTGCCTAGTGTTTATCCATGGAACGATTGATATAACCATCGTCGTCGGGATCAAACGTAAATATGACGAACAGAACCACGAGTTAAATTTCCCAGGATTTATACTGCACCGCCGTATATTTACCTTGTAATTCTTCGCACGAGCTCGGCCGACTATTTTCACGGTCTATGCGATCTAAAATTTCTAGTTCCTTAACTCTCCTTTTTGGTTACTGTGACAGACATGGAACCGGTACCAGTGATGGAAAGAACTAAAGCGGCGAGTTTTACCGATACAAATTCGGAGATTCCGCGACGTGTCGAGACGAAGGCAGATATCAAGCTGTCTGTGAAAGACGATCAAGATGAAAAATTAATCGCTTCTGATTCGGAATTGATGAAAATTTTGGAAGAAGATAGCACGCATTCTGATGAATCCAGGATTATCAGCAAGAAGGAAGGCTCGAATTCAAAGGACAGTCATATACTTTTAGACGCGCGTTAACGAGTGGTAACTCGGATATAAAAGAAGAAAACAATGCCAAGTCAGACATTAAAACGGAGAGTGCAGGTAAAAAAAAAGTATTTATTCAGTCTTTTATTTTTTTATTTCACAGGCCTGAACTTTTAACACAAATAAATAAATAAATAACTGCACAAGCTTTACATATATTAAGTGATATTTTTATGCAGATTTATTAGCTGAGAAAACTGTGGGTATGGGAATAAGTTTTAATCGTTTTTTATGTAGAAAAAAAGCATAGTTTGAATATGATGATATTAAATAATTTTATTCCAAATAGATTCCATCTGAAGCGACGACCTTCGCCCATCTTTCAGGCAATAAACGGATTCCTCGAGCGAAGAATTCTATTTCTTTCGATGAGATCCAGTCATCGACCCATTTTTGTATGCTGTCATTTGAAGTAAAGCGCTCTCCAGTAAGTGCCGACTGCATCGACCGGAACAAATGATAGTCTGAAGGGGCAATGTCTGGTGAATACGACGGGTGGGGTAAGACCTCCCATTTCACCCCTTCGGCAATGCAAACGGATAAGGAACCAGAAACAAACGCTGATCTTAAAAGCAAGGTGCGCTCTTGGTTATTGGCATCTTCGCAATGCCGACCAGAAATCGGTGCACGGACCAACGTCAATCGTTTGCCGAAAAGCAAGTCGACCCCGGTGGGTCTGACGGTTAGCGGAGGAGCAGTGGTGTCCAGAGTGCCGGTGTCGAGGCAATGGCAACAGGCGTTGACATCCACTCGAGTCATGGTGCGGAAACCGGAAGGGTGCGGAACTGAAGAACTCGTCGAATTCCCTCGCCAGGAAGGAACGTGCGAGGCTTCAGGTGGTGTACAAGCCGCCGTTTCGGTTCAGCGTAAAGCTACGTAAGTCCGATAAAGTGGCGTAGGCACCGGCCACAGCTGTAATTCATATGAATAGCAGAACGACGAAACTGCCGAGGACCGGGGTGCTTTTGCGAACGGTCAAGAGGAAAGATCGAGTTAAAAATAGGACAGCAGCACGACAAATCGCTCCTACCGGCATCGGAAACAGCGGCAGTGAGGGATCTGCCGGAACCGGCCAACTCCGACTTGCATACCGTACCCTCCGATTTCTGGAAGTACTGGCTATCCGAGAGCGAGTTTCTCTTCTCGGACACGTGACGCATGGATTTCGATATTGTTTAAGTTTATTTCGAATCGCTACGCGACTAAGGAGGTCTTGCATAATTTCATCCCTTGTATCCGAGCGCGAGAATAAATAATACTTTAGGATGCGCGGGATGATAGATAGTTTCGCGTTGAATAGCTAGCTCGTGCGTGGAAAAATCCCGTCCGAGACGTGGAAGGGAAAATTCGTTTAGTGCCCGATTTATCGAACAATTTTGGTTGCGTTTTTCTTTCAACTGTTCGCTCTATAAGCACACGTCGCAAAGACGTGACATTGATTTTCGTCATTCTTCCTTTCCGCATCTCTAGAGTGGAGCGAGAGCGCGGCGACAGATTATACGTTTGCGAACGTTCGCGCTGTGATCAGCGATGAACGTTTCTCACGCGCGATTGCGATGAACGGAATTTGCGCTGACGAACGTATAAAATGTGTCGGCGCTAGTTTTTCAACAATCAAGCCAGTTTTCTCTTCCAAAGAAAGGGGCCAAATCTATGCGGTTAAAGTGCGACTGGTGTAAGCGCCGCAAATATATAAATATTGATCTACTCGTCTAATATTTCCCGGAACTATGCTATGAATGCAGATTACAATTCGTTTTCGATGGTAGCTTTAAATTTTCAGGGATCATGTGCGCAACATTAATCTCAAAATGCAAACGCGGTATTTTGGGATTGTCGATAGTAATCCTTTATCTTAAAGTCTCTTCGTACACTGTGCCTGTGCTGTTACTCTGTACCCTCTTTTCTGACGCTTAGGGAAAATCCGTCTGAGAAATGGCGTAGTTTTTTCATTTAAATGGCGATATATCGGTCGTAAGAGGATGACAAAATTGCGTCGGCAGCCTTGATTGACTAATCTTTTATTAGTCGCTCCCTTTGAGGGATGTATATAGAGCCCTAGTTATAATGTAGTCGTAACAGACACTACATTACGGTCGTTGCTAGATATCGGCTCTATAAGATACTCTACTATTTTAACCCTAGCTGTAACATAGCTATTATATACTTATATATATATAGGCCCTAGTTATAATATAGCTAAAATACATTATAAAATTGCGACATTATATCTTTAGCTATGATATAATTAACACGTAACTCTATATTATAGCTATTGCTATAATGTAACGTACTAGTTAAGGCTGTGGTATCGACGTAGAGGAACAAAACTTAATGTCCACGATCAGAGCTAATCTGACATTGATGGAAGAAACCGTAGAATGTCAGGCAAGTTCCGAACAGATCGTCGAGAGGGTCTCTTGTTTCTTCGCCGTCCGATCTGCCTGTAACGTTAAAATAACGTTATTATTCACTCGTGGTTACTATTGTCGACAATTTCTTATCGCATCTCGTGAAGCTTCTTATCGGATATACTTTGCATCTCTTCAGTACATCCGTGAGAATCACGAGACGAGCCGACAACGGATATGCTTATATTTTTAAACTATACAAAATATTTTCAGTGGGACACCCATTACGCCCGACTTTTGGCGATTTTCGTTGCTCGTGATTGTTAACGGTGGAGACGTGCTGTTTCTTTTCTATTTCATACTCGATCTTCAAATGTTGAAATCCAATATCTGGTGCTATCATTTGGTATACTTATGCCTCTTACATGTCTGACCGCATTTCTGTAATGTAACTTCTATTTGTACATATGTTTTATCGCTCAGACATTCCTGTTCGCTCTGCAAAAGATAATTGATTAATTAGAATCGATAGATAATTGTTCTTTTATAATTAAATTTCTTTTGTCAAAGAAATTTCTGCAGAAAAATATCCATATAATCAAATTTACTGTACAATACTTAACCGACAACGGTTTTTGGGGGGGGGGGGGGGGGCTATGGTTCTTTTTAAAAAGATAACCTCTTTTCGTGAACATACGGATTGGCTTTTCGTGTGGTTGTCCGTGGCGTGGTTTTTTTCTGCTCTTCCTGTGCCCTCTCTGGTGCTCCTTGGTACTTGTTTCCGTTGCGTTTTGCTGTCCTTTCTTGTCTCGTTTCTGCGCTTTGTTCGTTGCCGCTCTGTCCTCGCCTGCGTCCTTCTTTTTCTGTGGGTGCGGGTTCTTCTGTTTCCTCTTTTTGCGCGGCTGCCTGTTGCGGCTCCCTTTCTGCGTCCTTCGCTGCGGTCGCGTCCGGGCGTTACCCTTCGCCGCTGGCTTCCCCCTTTGCGCCCGCTCTGCCCTCGCGCCGGTTCTCCCCGGGCCACAAAAAAGAAAAAAAAAAACAAAATAAGAAAAAAGAGAAAAGCAAAAAAAAAAGAAAAAAAAAAAGAAGTGGGCCACAGCGACAACCTCCAACAAAACCCAAGATCCCCCACGTTGTCTTGTCTTTTGTTGTTAGCTTTAGGCGTACTGCGCTCGCACACCTCGTTTCGCCTCCTTTTCAGATGTGCAGGACCAAGAATGTAATGACCCCCTCAGACTACCCACCCCCGACCAACAACGGATCTCAAAGAAGTCGTTTAACGGAACGTGAGCCAGACCCGCTTTCCGAACAGAAACACCACTAACGACCAGCTCGTGGATCTTAGATCATCGCTTTCGGCACTGCTGCATCCTACGGTTTCTTCCAGCAATCTGTCAGAGCCTCCTGCCGTTTTGGAACTCTAGAGTATCAGTTCTGTTCACTCCGCGCTCGATAGCCCCAGCCTGAATGTCGTTTTATTCAGTTTTTTCGAGACTCAGACCCTCTAGCTCTAGTATCTGTACGTTCTTGGTAATAGATTAGCTATAATGTCGCCATTGTATACGGTCTCTTTAGCTATTACCTCCGGCCACTATCTTCCTTTATAAAGATCCTAATAGCTACTGCACAGTGGGTACAATATCTGACGCAATCTAGTAGAGCTACGCGCATAGCAACGGACCGTTACTGTAGTGTCTGTCCTCCGATACATCTTTATCTCAGGGCCTACTCCATTCGTCCCCAAGGCTTGGAGCTAATCCATAACGCTCGTCATTATACCTGCGTCGGCCGCCGCAATGTTGTCATCCTTCCGACCACGATGATTATAGCATTATACTTTCACTGAAGCCACCACCCGCCCTTCGCGGTGATTTCCTCAGGTCCGAAAAGCGCGTCACCGCGTAGCACAGGCACGGTGTAAAGCGACGAACTCTTCAAGAAAAGGTCCCCCGGGAACTATCAGAGCCACCTCCAACAATACCGAGTTTGCACTTTGAGGCCTATGTTGACGCACCGACGAGACTGAAACTTACAGCAGCACCACCTCGACCCCCGCCTTCCCGAGTACATCATACGCGACAGTCTCGAACACGCCAGCCCCCCGGGAATAGCTAGACGACGTAGCTCAAATATTTATATATGTTTTGCCCGACGCAGTACACGTCGCACTTTAAACGATGGATTTGGCCCCTTTCTTTGGAAGAAGAAAACTGGCTTGATCGTTGAAAAACTAGCGCCGACACATTTTATACGTTCGTCAGCGCAAATTCCGTTCATCGCAATCGCGCGTGAGAAACGTTCATCGCCGATCACAGCGCGAACGTTCGCAAACGTATAATCTGTCGCCGCGCTATTGCTCCACTCTAGAGATGCGGAAAGGAAGAATGACGAAAATCAATGTCACGTCTTTGCGACGTGTGCTTATAGAGCGAACAGTTGAAAGAAAAACTAACCAAGATTGTTCGATAAATCGGGCAACTAAACGAATCTTCCCTTCCACGTTCTCGGACGGGATTTTTCCACGCACGAGCTAGCTATTCAACGGATCAACGCGAAACTATCTATCATCCCGCGCATCCTAAAGTATTATTTATTCTCGCGCTCGGATACAAGGGATGAAATTATGCAAGACCTACTTAGTCGCGTAGCGATTCGAAATAAACTCAAACAATATCGAAATCCATGGTCACGTGTCCGAGAAGAGAAACTCGCTCTCGGATAGCAGTACTTCTAGATCGGAGGGTACGGTGTGCAAGTCGGAGTTGGCCGGTTCCGGCAGATCACCGCCGCTGTTTCCGATGCCGGTAGGAGCGATTTGTCGTGCTCTGCCTATTTTAACTCGATCTTTCCTCTTGACCGTTCGCAGAAGCACCCCGGTCCTCGGCAGTTTCGTCGTTCTGCTATTCGTATGAATTACAGCTGTGGCCGGTGCCTGCGCCACTTTATCGGATTTGCGTAGCTTTACGCTGAACCGGAACGGCGGCTTGTACACCACCTGAAGCCTCGCACGTTCCTTCCTGGCGAGGGAATTCGACGAGTTCTTCAGTTCCGCACCAACCCTTCCGGTTTCCGCACCAGGACGTCGAGTGGATGTCAACGCCTGTTGCCTCGACACCGGCACTCTGGACCCCACTGCTCCTCCGCTAACCGTCAGACCCACCGGGGTCGACTTGCTTTTCGGCAAACCATTGACGTTGGTCCGTGCACCGATTTCTGGTCGGCATTGCGAAGATGCCAATAACCAAGAGCGCACCTTGCTTTTAAGATCAGCGTTTGTTTCTGGTTCCTTATCCGTTTGCATTGCCGAAGGGGTGAAATGGGAGGTCTTACCCCACCCGCCGTATTCACCAGACATTGCCCCTTCAGACTATCATTTGTTCCGGTCGATGCAGTCGGCACTTACTGGAGAGCGCTTTACTTCAAATGACAGCATACAAAAATGGGTCGATGACTGGATCTCATCGAAAGAAATAGAATTCTTCGCTCGAGGAATCCGTTTATTGCCTGAAAGATGGGCGAAGGTCGTCGCTTCAGATGGAAACTATTTGAATAAAATTATTTAATATCATCATATTCAAACTATGCTTTTTTTCTACATAAAAAACGATTAAAACTTATTCCCATACCCACAGTTTTCTCAGCTAATAAATCTGCATAAAAATATCACTTAATATATGTAAAGCTTGTGCAGTTATTTATTTATTTATTTGTGTTAAAAGTTCAGGCCTGTGAAATAAAAAAATAAAAGACTGAATAAATACTTTTTTTTTACCTGCACTCTCCGTTTTAATGTCTGACTTGGCATTGTTTTCTTCTTTTATATCCGAGTTACCACTCGTTAACGCGCGTCTAAAAGTATATGACTGTCCTTTGAATTCGAGCCTTCCTTCTTGCTGATAATCCTGGATTCATCAGAATGCGTGCTATCTTCTTCCAAAATTTTCATCAATTCCGAATCAGAAGCGATTAATTTTTCATCTTGATCGTCTTTCACAGACAGCTTGATATCTGCCTTCGTCTCGACACGTCGCGGAATCTCCGAATTTGTATCGGTAAAACTCGCCGCTTTAGTTCTTTCCATCACTGGTACCGGTTCCATGTCTGTCACAGTAACCAAAAAGGAGAGTTAAGGAACTAGAAATTTTAGATCGCATAGACCGTGAAAATAGTCGGCCGAGCTCGTGCGAAGAATTACAAGGTAAATATACGGCGGTGCAGTATAAATCCTGGGAAATTTAACTCGTGGTTCTGTTCGTCATATTTACGTTTGATCCCGACGACGATGGTTATATCAATCGTTCCATGGATAAACACTAGGCAAATAAAAAAAAGAAAACATCTTGCATGGTTTTCCAAATCTTAATAATTATCCCGAATCATACTGCCCGTAAAAAGTGTGTTCGCGGAGCGCGCAATTTAAGGTTTTTGGAGAGGGCAATTGGAGTCATACTATAAACGATTGGGACTTATTGTTTGCGCAGGGTTCTGCTGTAAATGCCTTGAAAAGAGTGCTTCTGTCGTTTGGAGAAAAAATTGAAAAAGAACTGCAGAGAAGGATTAGTCCTAAACAAACTAACGACGTGCAATGAGATGCACAGTCATTGGATGAGCAGATTTCAGAAAAATCAAATGTTTCAGGTAACACATTCGGTTCTGCAATGCAATTGAGAAATCATTGTTAACAAACGTTTTAAAATATTTGATGTGACGCATGGTAACGAGTATTTACCAGTCTATCGAGTATTTACGAGTATCTATCAGTAAACTTGATTTAAATAAAAATTGAGATCTGTTAATAACAGATTTGTAGGAAATAAGTACAGAAATATGAGTAAAGTGTAGACAGTTTTCAAAAAAGTTTTCCTTAAAGTATTTTGTAATGTTTAATTTTTCTCTTAATTGTTTAATTGTTCAGCGCTCTGGAAGAAGATACATACCTTTTCCATTTTTAATGATTTTATATATTGATAATATAGACGAAGTGTGTTAAGGATACTTTATTGATTTTAAAGAAAAGTTACTATTGTAATTCTAAATAAGAACTTACAGAGAAATTACAAATCTTTCAAGATTGAGTTTTTGCAGTTTTATTATAAATGTTGTCTATCTTTATATCGTTCTCAGCTTCTCCGTTATTGTAAAACTTAATGTATAAGCAATATTAAATTATATATAGGTAACTCTCAAATAACACGATTAATTGGTTTCGTGTTATTGAAAACTGCAGTTCTCTCAAGACTCCAGATCTATATGAAATTGGGCATTTGGTTTTAAGGGATTATTTGAAATAGCTTAACGTTATTACATATTTTTAGTTTTATGAAAAAGACGTTAATCGAAGTATTGAGCAAGACTTGCCATTACATAGCTCAATATCACATTCGACATACCTTTTTATTTATTTTTAAATATGGTATACTTAAGGTAATACTTAAAGGTAACCAAAGGTATTTAAAAAGGCACATCGATTGACCGAGTTACGTATAACGGCAAATTTTGCTCGATATTTGCTGTCAATTTTCTTATATTACGCCGTGCATATTCTCGCTCGGTTTTTACCATATCTGGTTGCTGTTAGATTATGTTAACAAATTTTGCGCGGTTTTTGGCGCCAATTTTCTTTTATTTTGTGAGAACAGAAAGTTTTGCAAACGAAACTCAAGCTTAACGAGGACATGAATGGCGTCAGTTTTGATGCAAAATTCTAGAGAAATTAGTAGGGGAGACCGGGGCTATTCGTGACACTGCTGAAATTTTGTCGCTGGCCTAACTTTAAAATGCTTGCTGCTGGAAATCTGTAATATCAATCACAGTTGTCTCTTAGTGTCCTCTAGATACCAACAGAATGGCATTTGCGTATCAACCATTTTTCTCTCTCAGTAGCAGAAAGTTTTGATTTCAAGTGCTCAAAGTAAAATTTTTCAAATCCCGAAAATTTGTTTTCCCTCGCCGAATAAAATAATAAGAGATCCGAAACGGTAAGTTGTATTCAGTCACACAACTTTACTAAGCATAATGCATGAGTAGATTTTATGGTATTCTTTCTTATCTGTAAGTCACGGATCATGAATGAGAAAAAACCACACCGGGGCATTTCGTGACACAAGCATCAATCGGGACAACAAAAAAAACCACGAATAAGCGTTCAAAGGAAGAACCAGTTCGCCGGGGCCGTGGACGCCTTCGAGAAGTGGTTTCCCGTAATCGAATGTAAGCGATGCCGCGATGAGGGCGATTAATGGAATAAACGTTACTTTTTTCCTCATAATTTTGTATACATATAATATGTAAATTCTGACAAATAAAGGCTTTTTCAAAGTATAAAGTAGATAAAAATTGCAAAAACGAAAACAATCTATAAAGTTGTTCAATCAGAGAAAGTGTTACGCATTACTCCGTGGCCTGTCACGAATTACCCCGGCCCCGAGGCAATTCGTGACACATTGCAGCCGCTCACTGGCAAGCAGCCCCCCAACGCAGCACCACCGAGGGTCACGATATCCCCGAGGATGGCGGCGGCCCTCAAGGACGTCTTCCACCTAAATCAAGACGTCTGGGCGACGAAACCGCGCCCGGTAGGAGGGCCGGTGCTGAGGTTCCAGCGAGAACGAGAACTTTTTTCACATTCAATAACGTTATATACAAGCAAACCCATGGATCACTAATGGATCACCTCTTTCCCCCAATAATTGCTGATGTGGTCATGCAGGACTTGGAACAAAAAACGTTAAATTCTTTAAATGTACGTTTATCTATTTATCGCAGATATGTTGATGACATATTACGTCCGCCCCGTTGAACAAGATTGATTTTATCCTGGATACTTTTAACAGCTATCATGAACGCCTAAAATTCACTTTAGAATACGAGAATAACCGTTGTCTTAGTTTCTTAGATTTGTCGCTGCAGGTAGTAGATCACACCATACAAATCGACTGGTTTCACAAGAAAACGTTCTTGGGTAGATACTTGTCATTTTCTTCAAATCATCCTATTTGCCATAAAATAGGCTCTATCTACAGTTTAGTTGACAGAGCAATTTTGTTATCTCACCCTATATATCACAAGAATAATTTAGAAATGGTCATCGAAATATTACTGGACAATGGTTATCCTCTCAATTTAATTTTTAAAAAATAAACACACCAGGCTCGACAATCTGATTAATGGTAAACTCAGAAACAATGTAAACAACTCGATAGATTCGAGCGATGTTAATAGGAAATTTATAGTGATCCCATTTGTCAACAACATATCTGAAAAAGCAAACATTATTATTCAATAGAAAGGAACACATAATTGGCTATAGATGCCTTAATAAATTAAGTAGCATAATCAAAGCACAAAAAGATAAGAACTCATTAGCTACTAATAGTAATGTTGTATATAAGATTGCATGTAAAGATTGTGAGGCTTCTTACGTGGGACAGACAAAGCGGCAATTAAGAACTAGAATTAACGAACATAAAAATAATATAAAAATGGACCCATCCAGACACTCGGTCATTTCCGAACATATTAAAGAATTTAATCATTCTTTCGATTGGGACAACGTCAAAATAATGGATACGGAACCTAACTATTATAAAAAACTTGTCTCGGAAATGCTACATATTAAAGAACAAAAAAATGGCATTAATTTGAACAAGGACACAGAATATCTGGATGAGTCATATTACAGTATTCTTTGCGAACTCACCGACATCCAACTATTTATTATTTCGATGACTAACCTTCGCCGTTACCTAATGAGAATGCTTGTCATTATTATTTGAGACGTAAAAGAGCGAACATCGATCACGAGAGCACTTAGTTTCGGACCACGACGCAATTCTTTAATTTGTAAGTCCATACTTAACAATCACATAGACTTTATCCCACTATTGAGACATCAAATTTCAGAACGTTTGTTAAACTGACTACAACGTTGATGGACTTAAGATTTCTGCCTTTTAACTTCTGACTTGGTTCGTTTTCGCCAATCAACAAAAAATAGATCATGGACTCTTCTTTGACTGCATACTTGCGAAATAACTATAGATATTCACATATATATAATTTTACATTTTACAATAGACTCACAGATATTTATTTATATACAATTTTATTATTCATATACAAGGTTTAATATTCGAATGCTCTCATGTGAGATGTGACTCCAGACGGCTTTGTCATTTACTATCGAGAAATGACTACTTTTTAATTTATTTATTTTTTACTGTATTAATTTATTTATTTTTTACTGTATTACTTTTTAACATGTTAATTTTCACTTTGCGCGACTCTATGTAATTTTTAATTTAAAACGGCTGAAGAAGAACTTCTGTGCGGTTGAAACGTTCCGTTGTATATAAGTATGTTTATTAAATTTACTTTAAATTGACATCTACGTGTTTGCTCGATTGTTGGCCTCTATTCCTATTTATTTTGACATACGAGCGTTTCTTATTTATTTATCTATTGAACATTATTATCATAACGCGCATTCGTCGGGATACCTATAGCGGGATGAAAGCATAACACACGCTGATAAATTCATAATCATACATTAATCACGAGGCGCAAGACATTCGATGCCGAGCGGTAGAATGAATGAATGTCGTAAAATACGTAAAAAATTATAGTATTTTGACAGATCCAATTGAACCGACCAAGTGTTACGAATGAAAAATAATTAGCTCTCAGCGAGATACGCGATTCGAGTTTGTGGATCACAGCTTAAACTCTGCCTTTCAGCTTGTATCTGTAATTATATAAATTCAAGGTAAATTTTAATCAACATAAATTGTAGTAATATATAAATTATATTAAATTTTGTCTTCTATTCTGTATTCTCACGTAGTTTAGGTGAAAGTAATTAACATCACTAGTCCAAGAACCCAATAAATCAAAATCTGAAAAGAGAATACAGCGGTTTAAAAAATCAAGGATTTGACCAAAGAAAGAAGAGATCGAAGATAATAATTTGTTTGCTAAACTTAACATGTTTGCTCCCGATCGAATTAATGAAGTAGTATATCCAGTCTGTCAAATAATCAAAATAATAAGAGATTTTATGTATTAAATTAAGATCATTTTATTGAACTCAAATCAGCCAAAACCTGTTTTCGGATTTAATAGGTTTATTCCTTTTCGAAGAACTTTTGGAACTGATGCACACAAGTGCACGGTTAAGTTAAAGTGAGACAAGTATATTTTGTTCACTAACTTTAGCACCATTGCGTGCACGTGTGTTTGTACTTCGGGAGGTTCTTCGAAAAATAACAGACAAATGAGAGGCCTGGGGGTTTGCTCTTTGCACCTGAATTGACTGTACTAGTTCACAGTTTATCTTTTTCCCTCCAATGTGGAGTAAAAGAGATAAACTCTGAACTAGTGCAGTCAGTTCAAATGTAGAGAATGGTTGCTACGGCTGCGTTCGGGGAGCGCGCTATTAGCGCTATCCCAGCCGGAACGCCGACATCTATAGACGTCGAAAAGACGCTAGCATTCCGGCTGGGATTGAATCATTTTGTCTTTATCGCTCATCAGGTGTAAAACAAGAATAGAATAAGCAAATAGCGCTAATAGCGCGCTCCCCGAATCCAGCCTACGTGTGGCCTACTCGGCACTCGCTACTTGAGAGGGACATTGTCGCGGGAGAATACTGTTTGCCGATTGCCGATTGGTCATTTCGAATTGCATTGGCCGCGTTCAGCAGGCAAAACTGTTGAGTATCATCTTATCAACACGCTACGCTGATTTGCTCGGTCTAAAAGTAGCCAATCACGTTCGATCGCTACTGATCGGTTTGTTCTACTGAACGCGCTCATTTTGGCCCATTTATCACGCGGTTTCATCGTGATTGCGATTTCGTCGCGTGTGACAATAACCTTCTCCTCACATTTCGCCGTTTTTTGCGACACGTTGAACCCTGAAACGAACATCGAGCGCGACGTCGCGTCGAGTCGAAATCCATCGCCATATAGCGTCCATCGATCCGCGTGGTCGTCGATCGTACGCGCGTTTCCCTAAACGCGATAAAGACTACCCGTGAGCTATTCTTACGTACGTACACAAGCCATTGATGCACCGTTTCTCGATTTTGAACGCTCACGTGTCTCGAGCTAACTCGGTTAACTACAAATTTTTTTCAGCCGTATTGTCCTCTGTAAAGAGGCAGGAGCCGGTAACCAAAAAGGAAAGTTAAGGAACTAGAAATTTTAGATCGCATAGATCGTGAAAATAGTCGGCCCGAGCTCGTGCGGAGAATTACAAGGTAAATATACGGCGGTGCAGTATAATTCCTGAGGTAAAAATATTTCCGCCAGGGATGGAAAGTAATCTATCTCTCGGCCAAGGTGATGTAAAAATATGGATGTTTTCGCTTTTCAGTTCGCTGCAAAACAAGCTATGGCGGAGAATGAGCACAAGCCTGAGAAGGCAGTACCCTGTTGTTCAACAGTGGAACATCCTAAATTAATCTCATTGTCAGAAGAACGTCGTAATTTAATCTCAGTGGCCAATAAGGTTTTCGGAGAGGGCAAATGGAGTCATACTGTTGTCAAACAAAGATTAGGTACATATCTGCGTCATGCTGATTGAATAAATATGAATAGTCAGGTCTATAGAAATAAGAAATAAACTCGTGAATTTGTTGCAGATTTCCACAATGTAGATTCCAACAAAGTAGATTTCGATGATGAACATATCGACGATGAGATAAATGCTCGAAAGAAATACCGTACTAAATACATCAGTTACATCAAGATCCAGCTTGAGAATGGAAACTGTTACGAAGACGATGGTTTTTACATTGCAAAGGAATCTACAAAAGGCTTGTCGATACAAAACGCCAGAATTGTATGCGTCTGTCACTTGGAAACAATAAGTAGCGTATTCTATATTTTGGTTGAATAATTCAGACATTTTTGTTTGCGCAGGGTTCTGCTGTAAATGCTTTGAAAAAAAGTTCTCCTGTCGTTTGGAGACACAGTAGAAAGAGAACTGCAACAGCTGCAAAGACAGATTAGTTCTGAACAAGGTAACTATGATACAAAGAGATGTGATACAGTTATTGGGTACGCAAATTTCAGAAAAATTAAATGTTTCAGTCAACACGTTCGCTGCCGGAGAACCGATGGATTTAGCAATAAATTTTCATGATTTAATCTCCGTAGCCAATAAAGTTTTTGGAGAGGGCAAGTGGAATCATACTGTAGTCCGCCAATCCTTAGGTATATTTGTCATCAGCTGCATAAATTCTTATAAGTGTTAAAATAGGCAGATCTGTGTAAAAATAAGCTCGCGGATTTGTTACAGATTTCGATAATGACATAAATTCCGCTAGTACAGGACGTATACATTGTGCTGGCTGCGTCAGTTACGTTAAGATCCAGCTTGAGAATGGAAACTTTCACGAGGATATTGGTTATATCGACGCAGACGAAGGCTTGTCAATACAGACAGTTAGAATTGTATGTCAGTCACTTGGAAAGAATAAGCAGTGCATTTTATAGTTTGGCTGAATGATTAACTGACATTTTTGTTTGCACAGGGCTCTGCTATAAATGGTTTATTTAGAGTTCTCCTGTCATTTGGAGACAAAGTAGAAAGAGAGCTGAAACAACTACGAAGACAGATTGGTTCTGAACGAGGTAACTATGATACAAAGAGATGTGATACAGTTATTGGGTACGCAAATTTCAGAAAAATTAAATGTTTTAGTCAACACGTTCACTGCCCCAGAACCGATGGATTCAGCAATAAACTTTCATGATTTAATCTCAGTAGCCAATAAAGTTTTTGGAGAGGGCAAGTGGAATCATACTGTAGTCCGCCAAACCTTAGGTATATCTGTCATCAGCTGCATAAATTCTTATAAGTGTTAATAGTCAGGTGTATATAAAAATAAGTTTGCAAATTTTTACAGATTCCTATCGGTTTGATTCTGACGACAAAAATTCCGACGATGAATATTTCGACGATTTAAGTAAAGATAAGATAAATTTTCGAAATAAAAACTGTGCTGGCTGCGTCAGTTACGTTAAGATCCAGCTTGAGAATGGAAACTTTCACGAGGATATTGGTTATATCAACGCAGACGAATTTACAGAAGACTTGTTGATGCAAAACGTCAGAATTGTATGCGTTTGTTACTTGAAAACAATAAGCAGTGCATTTTATATTTTGGCTGAACGATTAAGACATTTTTGTTTGCACAGGGTTCTGCTGTAAATGCTTTGAAAAGAGTTCTCCTGTCGTTTGGAGACAAAGTGAAAAGAGAGTTGCAACAGCTACGAAGACAGATTAGTTCTGATCAAGGTAACTATGTACAAAGAGATGTGTTACAGTCATTGAGTAAGCAGATTTCAGAAAAATCAAATGTTTCAGTCAACACGTTTGATACCGCAAAATCGATGGATTTAGAAACGAATTTTCTTGATTTAATCTCAGCGGCCAATACAGTTTTTGGAGAGGGCAAATGGAATCATACTGTAGTCAGCCAAACCTTAGGTACATCTGTTATTAGCTGAATAAATCCTCATAAGCGCGCATAGTTCAATCTAAAATAAGCTCGCGAATTTTTTATAGATTTCCAGGTATTATATTGTGGTATTATAAATCAAGGTAAATATAAACGCGCTGGCTGTGTCAGTTCTGTTAAGGTCCAGCTTGAGAATGGAAACTTTCACGAGGATGTTGGTTATTTCTACGCAGAGGAACTTACACAAGACTTGTTGATATATAGCGCTAGAATTGTATGTGTGTCAGTCACTTAAAAAAAAAATAAGTAGTATGTTTTATATTTTGGTTGAACAATTAAGGTATTTTGTTTGTGCAGGGTTCTGCTGTAAATGCTTTAAGAAGAGTTCTTCTGTCGTTTGGAGACAAAGTGGAAAGAGAGTTGCAACAGCTAAAAAGACAGATTAGTTCTGATCAAGGTAACTATGTACAAAGAGATGTGTTACAGTCATTGGGTAAGCAGATTTCAAAAAAATCAAGTGCTTTAGTCAGCATATTTACTACCACAGAACCGATGGATTTAGCAGCGGATTTTCCTGATTTAATCTCTGCGGCCAATAAAGTTTTTGGAGAGGGCAAATGGAATCATACTGTGATCTGCCAAACCTTAGGTACATCTGTTACATTAACTGAATAAATTCTCATAAGTGTGAATAGTCAGATCTATTGAACTAAGTTCTGCGAATTTGTTATAGATTTCGATTATGAAGATGTAATTTACGATGTAGATTCCGACGATAAAATTCACAATGAGGTAAATGTGCGAAATAAACATCACGTTGCTGGCTGCGTCAGTGTTGTTAAGGTCCAGCTTGAGAATGGAAACTTTCACCAGGATGTTGGTTATTTCTACGCAAAGGAACCTACAAGAAACTTGTCGACATATAACGCCAGAATTGTATGCGTTACTTGAAAACAATAAGCAGTGTATTTTATATTTGATTGAACAATTTAGACATTTTTGTTTGCGCAGGGTTCTGCTGTAAATGCTTTAAGAAGAGTTCTCCTGTCGTTCGGAAAGAAAATTGATGAAGAGCTGCAAAGACAGGTTATTCCTAAACAAGTTAGCGACATAAAAAGAAATGCGACACAGTCATTGGGTAAGTAGACTTCAGAAAAATTGAATTTTAAAAGACGCAGTTAGTGTCACGCGTCAAGTGTAAACGCAGCAAGACACTGACTTTGTATTTATATGCGGGCCAAGGAGTTGAGATACCCTTAGATTATCAGTAACGGCTGAACGGCTGAACTTATTAAGTTTCCAGCTCAGTTGATAGAGTGGATTTGAGTTACATAATAAAAGTGTTTTTATTTTTGTCTACGTGTCTTACGGGCAGAGATATTACGGTGCAAAGTCTAAAATGTATAAAATTTACATTAAGACACGTCGTCACCTAAGAAAATGTTCCTTTCATTTTTTCAACACAATGCGGCGCTCGCAAACGCGTTTGCTCTCTATGGCGGTGCATTAAAAGAAATTGTTGACAATGGACAATATCACCAACGTCTCGGGCCTAAAGGCTGATGGCAGAGAACGTTTCCGCCCTAGAGAAAAAATTATGTGATTGACCCCCTGATTTCTTTTTTTCCTTCACTATATCCCTATCACTTTTCTGTTTTCTGTACATCGCCCTTCGTAGAAAAATTATCCCGGTTAACATATTTCTGCCCTTCGTTCTTGGCTTTAGCTTACCAATGAGAATGCTCTATTATATAAGGAGTGAAACGAGGGAACGTGTGCGAGGGAGCAAAAAAAGATTTTAACATTTTAAAATTATGAAATGTTGAACAGCCTTTATTATTTATCTAAACATTTTTCTTATGGAAATTAATATCATTTATGTTGCAATGCATAATTATTTTATACGTTGATTGAATGTATTAACCCTTAAACTACACACTACCTATTTGAAACATAAACTACACTCTGGGTCAAAATGACCCAGTAAAAAAATTGTGTTGCATTATCTACCATTGAAACGTTGAAATCGGGGTCTGTAGTTTAAGGGTTAAAACAATTTTATACAACAATTTTTTAATATATAATCGTTTTTCATACTGGCATGTGCACTCGGTGACTTTACATTTTCTTAAGAAGGTAATTTTTTAATAATTTTAGTTAACACGTTTGTTACTGTAGAACCGATGGATTTAATAGCGGAACTTCCTGATTTAATCTCAGCGGCTAATAAGGTTTTTGGTGAGGGCAACTGGCGTCATACTGTTGTCAAACAAAAAATAGGTATATCTGTCATTAGCTGAAAAAATTCTCATAAGTGTTAATATAGTCAGGTATATAAAAATAAGCTCGCGAATTTGTTATAGGTAAAGATTATGCTGCTCGAGAAGTTGCTCATCACGCTGATTGCGTCAGTTACGTTAAGGTCCAGCTTAAGAATGAAAATTTTCACGTGGATGTTGGTTATTGCAGCACAAAGGAACCTACACGAGGCTTGGCAATACTTAATGCCAGCATTGTATGCGTCAATAACTTGAAAAAATAAACAGTGTATTTTATATTTTAATTGAACTATTGGGGCTTTTTGTTTGCGCAGGGTTCTGCTGTAAATGGCTTGAAAAGAGTTCTCATGTCCTTTGGAGAACAATTTGAAAGAGAGCTGCAAAGACAGATTAAGCTTGAACAAACTAACGACGTGCAAGATGTGACACAGTCATTGGATAAGCAGATTTCAGAAAAATTAAATGTTTCAGGTAACATATTCGGTTCTGCAGTGCGATTGGGAAATCATGATAACGAATGTTTTAAAGTACCTAAACCTGATTTAAATAAAGGTTCAAATCTGTTAATAACAGATTTGTAGGAAATAGGTATAGAGAATAATATGAAAATCTAAACTGTAAATAGTTTTTCTTAAAATATTTTATAATGTTTAATTTTTCTCTCTTATATGTGCATGTTCAATTGTTACTCTAGAAGAAATTGCCTTTTTTTAAAATAATTTTATGTATGTTTGTTTACAATATAGATGAAGTGTGTTAAGAATACTTTACTGATTTTAAAAAAAAGTTACTGTAATTCTAAATTTTTTAAGAACTAAAAAAAGTAACAATTTTTTGAAAATTGCGTTTTTGCATTTTTATTATAAATGTTGTCTATCTTTAAGTCGTTCTCAGCTTCTCCGTTATAATCATAACGCAACGTCTAAGCAGCATTCAATTATATATAGGTAACTCTTAAATAAACACGATTAATTGATTTCGTGTTATTTGAAAACTGTGCAGTTCAAGACCTCAGATCTGTATGAAATTGGGCATTTGGTTTTAAGAGATTTAAGGGATTATTTAAAAAATATTTTTAAAAAGCCTAATGTTATTACATATCTTTAGTTTTATAAAAAAATACGTTAAGGCGATTCTTGAGTCATCTGTTTCACCGATAAAATGTCACTTTCGCGTACGTGCTATTTTTTATTGGTTTTATAGAATTATAAACTATTTTCCAGGATTAAGGTATACAACCAAACGGAGAAGGGACGAGTCAACTTTACGTTAAGAAAGAAAGAATTATATACTTTTATAATTTTTTTTCTTTTTCAGTGTAAAGTTGACTTGTTTTTTCTCCATTTGCGTGTATACTTCAAAAAGAAATACTCGAAATACGGAAAAAGATTTATAATTCTATAGAACAATAAAAAATAGCATGTACGCGAAAATTACGTTTCTGGCGGTAATTTTAACATCATCTTAATCGAAGAGATAATGTAAATAAATTTTTTTTTCTACACTGCTATTCGAGATTTCGTGCAATACAAGTATCGAAGTATGTTATTCGAAGGTCATCTGTGTATTTTTAGATCCTACTCTGGTACCCACCGTGAACAACGATATAACTGAGACCGATCGATCCACCGTCATTTGTAAAGGTTCAGAGCTCCAAGATTGTTCAACCCTCGCCAAATAAAACAAATTTTACAAGTGAATAAAAGTCAAAACCAGGTAACATTGAAAATTTATTAGTCGTTAAATTATTCCTGCGCAAGAATGTGTCTTATTTTTAAACACTGATGGTCTTAATTCTCTGTAGCATTGTCTAGAAGGGAAATACTACAAATGGAGAGAAAGAAGAAACAAATGTGGAAAAACAGATAGAATTTAAAAGGCATATGATGGAAAAGGAGAGATTAATATCCACTGGTGATAATAAGCCTAATTCTAGATATTAAGATATTGAAAATAATAAGTGTGGTATATTGTGCATAGAAGTATCGAATAAATGTCATGCACAAAAGTTGTCTTTTAGTAGGTCGATTTCTTCGTCGATCTCTATAAGTATACAACTGGAAAATCAGCTGTTTTTCTTACAATAAAAGTAACGTTTTTTTTTTCCCCAATAAATTTCTTTTTTACTTACATTATATTTGATTTTTTTTAATTCTTTATTCTTTTGCCTAGTATCATCAATAAAATTTTGTGTAAACATATGTACTTGTCTTTTTTTTTAAGTTTTAAATGTCCTTTTTTTAGACAAATTCGTTTACTACGGAAAATTACAACGCAGTGGAGCTACCAAGAACGTACTTAATTCATGATTCCATTTTGTATTTGTTGGTTATAAAGTCAGTTCATTAATCGCCACACATTTGGGGATACCGACATATTCAATATATCGCGTATATCTATCGATCTTGAGTTCTGGGCGTATGCCATGTTTCCTTTTCTATGTATCGGATGTAAAGTCAGTCGTTGCAAAACCGCTGTTGAATATCCTCGTATAAAAGACTGTGTAACTATTATCGTCTATTTTACTTATCCATCCCTGTATAACTCTGCCTAGATCAACAGTATTGCATTTGCGAAGCGTCACGCGTTTTTGACTCAAAAAATCATTTTGTGAAGAAACAAGAAACGTAGCAAAAATTTGAATAGACATTAATGATTGTACGATCTAGATGCATTTGTTACAGAGACAGTATACGCGCGAGCAGTGCGAAGTAAGACAAAATGCGCAAACAAATAAGACGTACGATAATAAGAAATATTTCGAGAAATTATTGATTCAGCATCCTTATCCGAGTCCTTATCTGTAGGATTTCAAATATAAATATTCATATTTCACACTTGTATAAAAGTATCTAATAATGCAGAAGTTTACGAACATAATCCCTGCAGTTAGTCAAATTTGAAAAAAAGTATTTTGTCTGCAACAAATTTTCTTGGCAGAAAAACGATAGATTTGATGGTAAATCCGTTAATTTAATTGATGTTTAGAAAACGACAGCAGAAATGTAAAATAACTTACTGCTCATAAAATGACTGTAAATTATTGGCGCGCCAAAAACCGCGCAAGATTTGCTGGCATAATCAAACATCAAACAGCTAGACGACAAGATTATGCATGCGCACAGTGTAATACGATGGTAAATTAGCCAAGACCTGTTTTCCCAAGTGTTTTCGAGACGTTCGTCTCGCTTCTTGGATCGCTTTCTCTGGTTCAACGCTGTCAGGAAACTCACATTCGATCGGCTCGAGCGCTTTATCACGATCGATAAGTGCCGCGCACATATGACGTTCGAGCCTACAATCTTGTTAGTACCAGCTGATACTACGGTAGCACCAGCAGGTCCAGGCGATGGTGAATGTGACATTTATTTAGAAACTGAAGGACAGTGGACACGCTTGGCCAAGACAACCGAGATCAATGGTCAGTCGTGTGCCAGTGTGTATCCTTGCACCGGGAGTCATACACCCGCAACTTTCCTCGCGCTTATTTCTATCATCCGCATGCCTCGCGTCATTTCGCTCTTCGCCGACACGGCGTTAAGTGTCTGTCTTATCGTGTCTTAGTTTGGAGATTGTCCTCGTAATTAATTAAATTAATAATTGACGTGTTTTGTTCATTTCAACACACGCGACTGCATAACTACATTTGCGCAGCTCTTGTTTCATTGTTTGTTTGTAAAAGTAATTTAATGGAGTTCACGACATACGGGTTAACTGTAAAAAATTAGTGAGACACAACGCGGAGAAAGTTTTTTCTGCTTTAGGATAAAATTTGTAAACATTGCACGGATATAATTTCTCAGAGAATTTGCTTAATTAAATTGAATTATAACTTCGCATTTTGTAAAGGCAACGATATTTAGGAAAAGACAATTAAGGGTCGACAGGAGTAACACTACCGATCTCTGTCGGGTTGCTTAGCTGCGAGTCCGTATTTTATTTATTATAAATTTTTTAAGAGTCAAAATGGAAAATCCGGCTCTGTACCAGCTTGCGGCTGATCTTACTGATTAAAACAAGCATAAGTTTAATGAGATTCGTTAATTAATTTGGCTAAAATTTGGGACAACTGTTCCTAAGCAGCTTTGCAGCTCTAAGCAAGCCTGAAAAAGCTGCTTAGAAAAGGTTATCCCAAATTTTAGCCAAATTAATTAACGAATCTCATTAAACTTATGCTCGTTTTAATCAGTAAGATCAGCCGCAAGCTGGTACAGAGCCGGATTTTCCATTTTGGCTCTTAAAAAATTTATAATAAATAAAATACGGACTCGCAGCTAAGCAACCCAACAGAGGTCGGTAGTGTTACTCCTGTCGACCCTTAAGGTAGGCGTCTCGCTACGTGCTTAGTCATGTGACTGTTTGTAGGTTTTTACGTTCAGAAATATATTTCAGGCAATTTTTGCTAAGGGAAAAATAATTTTATGAATTATGGTGTAAAATTTCATACGTGACAAAGTATGTTACTTTTTCCAAAGTATGTGATTTTTTTCATTTGACTCCGTTTTGATCAGCTGATCATGCGAGTCGTCGAGAAAGGTTACAAGTGAGAAAAATACTTTTCGATTGAATTTTGACAATTACTGAGAAAGGGTTTCAAAACGCATGACAAAGGTGTCAATCACTATCCAATTCGGCTAAGAAAGACGAGCCCCATAACCTGCAACTACAGTGATTAGCCAGCGGCGTTGCCAAGTCTTCCCAACCTCACCTCGACCAAAAAATGTCTGCTCGATTACCGCATTTTCACTAAAATAAACTAAAAAATTAGCAGCGAAATCTCCGGTAAACTATATATTTTATGGTTGCATCGGATTCTTCGAAATCTAATGTACAAAAAGCAATGTTTTTTCTCACTTCATCTAATCGAAAAATGCGAAAATATGTGATTGAAACCGTGATAGAGCCTTCTTTTTCTGGCCGTCTGTATGAAGTAATGCAAAATTTGTGATTTTCGAGATCGATTTTCTAGAGTAAATAGTCGGTAAGGAGCCACAGAAAAAATTGACTGCAAAGCTGATCATATATAATTTGATATAAAATCCGAAATCGAAAACTTTATCTAATACATGCCCTGACGAGACGACTACCTTAAGGAAGAAGTTCAGAATGGAGAACGTTTCTATCTACTAAAATAGGATGGGGATCAGTAATATGTCCAACTTCGTCCAAAGAAACAGTCTCTCGGCTCTTCCTTATTTCTAATCCTGTTTTCTATGTTATATATCTATATATGTTCTTGTCTAACGAGAGGCATCTGTCTTTGTTCGATTGCTGCGTCATCTCTCGCTACACGCAATACTGCTTATCCTATCAACCTGAATGTGCTTTTGCTTAATAAAACTTCATTTTACAAAATTTTTTTTTCTAGACGTTGAATCTTAGTTTTATTTACGATATTGTTCCTACATGTTGTCCCTACGTCGCCTTGGTGTCATTATATCAAGAGACACGGTAGTGTCTCGCGCCAAGTACACGCGGAGCGAGACCGACCGTGACTCTTTTAGGCGACGCGACGGGTTGCGAGTACCCGAGATGTTGAGATCTCGATAACGAGTGAACGGATCAAGTTCTAAGTAGGCTTGATCGATAGCTTGGGGTCCAATTAGGGGGGGGTTTCTCTTATAATATTCCGCTACGTGCCCTACGAGCGGAGATATTGCGACGCAAAGTCCAAATGTGAAAATTTTTTATTAAGATACTTCCTCCTAACGCCGACATTTTATATGATGACGTTATAATCAGAAACGTCACTTTCACTTTTTCGACACTGGCGGCTAGCGGCGTTAGTATCGCAGTGCAGTGCAGTGCAGACAGTGCGTTCGTTTAGCGCGCTGTCAGTCAGTTCTCAGTTCATCATCAGTTAACCTATCTCGATCGATCGAGAGACACGGTAATACGCGCGGAGCGAGACCGACCCGACCGTGTGACTCTTTATTATATTATATTTATTACGCGACGCGACGATTATTAATTCAACAAGGTAATTGTTTTATGTAATTATCCTATAATTATCTTATTCTATATATTACTGTTATACTTATTTTATTTACTGTTTATACTACGTTTACGTTTAATTTTTCTCTTAATTGTTTAATTGTTCAGCGCTCCTGGAAGAAGATACATACCTTTTCATTTTTAATGATTTTATATGATATATATTTGTTTATAATATAGACGAAGTGTGTTAAGGATACTTTATTGATTTTAAAGAAAAGTTACTATTATAATTCTAAATAAGAACTTATTACAAATTTTTCAAGATTGAGATTTTGCAGTTTTATTATAAATGTTGTCTATCTTTATATCGTTCTCAGCTTCTCCGTTATTGTAAAAAACTTAATATATAAGCAATATTAAATTATATATAGGTAACTTTGAAATAACACGATTAATTGGTTTCGTGTTATTGAAAACTGCAGTTCTTTCAAGACTCCAGATCTATATGAAATTGGGCATTTGGTTTTAAGAGATTATTTGAAATAACCTAACGTTATTACATATTTTTAGTTTTATAAAAAAGACGTTAATCGAAGACATAATGTAAATAAATTTTTTTCTACACTGCTATTCGAGATTCCGTGCAATACAAGTATCGAAGTATGTTATTCGAAGGTCACCTGTATTTTTAGATCCTATTCTGGTACCCACCGTGAACAACGGTACGATATAACTGAGACCGATTTTGTTCCATCGTCATTTGTAAATGTTCAGAGCTCCAAGATTGTTCAACCCTCGCCAAATAAAACAAATTTTACAAGTGAATAAAAGTCAAAACCAGGTAACATTGAAAATTTATTAGTCGTTAAATTATTCCTGCGCAAGAATGTGTCTTATTTTTAAACACTGATGGTCTTAATTCTCTGTAGCATTGTCTAGAAGGGAAATACTACAAATGGAGAGAAAGAAGAAACAAATGTGGAAAAACAGATAGAATTTAAAAGGCATATGATGGAAAAGGAGAGATTAATATCCAATGGTGATAATAAGCCTAATTCTAGATATTAAGATATTGAAAATAATAAGTGTATATTATATTGTGCATAGAAGTATCGAAGAAATGTCATTATGCACAAAAGTATTCTTTTAGTGGGTCGATTTCTTCGTCGATCTTACAGTATACAGCTGGGAAAATTAGCTGTTTTTCTTACAATAAAAGTAACGGTTTTTTTCTTCTTTTTCCCCCAATAAATTTCTTTTTTACTTACATTATATTTGATTTTTTTAAATTCTTTATTTTTTTGCCTAGTATCATTTATAAAATTTTGTGTAAAGATATGTACTTGGTTTTTTTTACGTTTTAACCCACACAGCACAGGATATTTTGAGGGACATTTGTGCATCCGCTGGATATCCACCGGATATTAAATATCTACTGGATATCTACCGGTTATTGAGATATCCCACTTTATCTGTAGGACGTCCCTCAGATAAAGTGTGCTGTGTGGGAAATGTCCTTTTTTAGACAAATTCGTTTACTACGGAAAATTACAACGCAATGGATCTACAAAGAACGTACTTCATGATTCCATTTTGTATTACATTTGCGAAGCGTCACACGTTTTTGACTCAAGAAATCATTTTTTGAAGAAACGTAGCAAAAATTTGAATAGACATTATAATGATTGTACGATCTAGACGCATTTGTCACAAATTAAATAGTCAGAAATAGAAATAAGAGAGCAAAATGAAATTGAGACAGTACTTATACAAGACAAAATGCGCAAACAAATAAGACGTACGATAATAAGAAATATTGCGAGAAATTATTGATTCAGCATCCTTATCTGTAGGATCTCACATATAAATATTCATATTTCACACTTGTATAATAATAATAATAATAATAATACAGAATTTTACGAATAATATAATCTTTGCAGTTAGTCAAATTTGAAAAAAAGCATTTTGTCTGCAACAAATTTTCTTGGCAGAAAAACGATAGATTTGATGGAAAATTTGTTAAATTTAATTGATGTTTAGAAAACGATAGCAGAAATGTAACATAACTTACTACTCATAAAATGACTGTAAATTATTGTGCCAAAAACCGCGCAAGATTTGCTGGCATGATCAAATAGCAAACACCTAGACGGCAAGATCCGAGAGATCACAGTAATCTGTGGTATTGACATCCATACACGCCGTTTAAGTGGACATTAGATACAATTTTCTTGTCAAAAGAGGAATCTTTTTAGCCAACTAAAAAGTTATCCCAGTCCTTTTTTGGTTAGCTTTTCGATATCTTTGGCGTATCATTTTGCTACCTGGGTATACTATACGAATTTTTCCGTGAAAAAGTATATAGATTAAAAAATTTATGAAATTATTTTAGCTATACTTTTTTTCTTTTGGAAAAATTGCGATTCGCATATTTCTCAAATATAAAAGGTATTAAAAGCCAAGGTTAAAAATAAGATATGTAATAGTATATTTTCTAATAAGTATTTAAAATATTCTAATCGCTATAATTAAAAAAAAATTCGTTTTTAATTTTTATAACTGCCTATTTCTGCAAGTTATAAATAATTTCAAAAGGGAGTATCAATATCTTTTTGATGTTCAGTAAGTAATTTTTTTTATTAAAATGTAATATCTATAATTTATTACAAAATATAAAACTTATATAATATTTAATAAATTTCACATTTTGGATGTACATAGAGATAAACATTTCATTTTTTTTTGTAAAATATTGTATATTAGCCAAACAAGTTTATCACGCATGTTTGTTTATCTTACGATTAGTTTATCATGCGTGTATGTTTAGCTTTTAATTGTGAATTATGATATTGGCTTAGTTTACACCGTAGATATTTTTAATACGGGTATAATCAAGCTGGTGCGGACTGAGCGTTAAATACGGCCGATTTACATCAACCGTATTAAGTCATATTTGGCCTAGTTTACACCAATCACTTGATACACGTATTAAATAGTAAATAACTAGTATATATTTTAATTTTAATTTTATTATAATAATATTGTTATAATTTATAATATTATTTTATTTATATTTTTTTAAATATCGATGAAATTATGCTCAATCGACGCGTTTTGGCACGAAACGAAAGAATCTGGCAGAAAAGTGTCGCTCTGCCCCGCGCCGCGAGATATTAAATATATTATTTAATACGCATATCAAGAGATCGATGTAAACTAGACCTACTATTCTGATACGCCGTCGTTTACATCGATCGTACCAATGAATTTAGTCCGAATATAGAACTTGACGTACTAAACGGTCGATGTAAACTAAGCCGATCAACAAGAGAAGATCAGATAAAAGTGTGATGGATCAGACTATGGTATAATAAAATTATGGAATAAAATGAAACAAAATGAAATAAAGCTGCTTTTTAATCGTTAAGCCCCGATGTACTGCTACCGCTCCTACTTGCACTACCAGATAGATGCAGTTTCGTCATTTCTTCCATCATGTAATCGTCATCTGTAACAATTCATACAAACACATTAATCATAGAATTTTCATGCAAACTAAGACTAAATCTATCTTTCTTTGTTGTTGTTATACATAATATAATTATATTTAAAAAAATATAGTACATTTATTTCTACATATTTATCATTAATTTTCTTATTTTTTAATTATTAATTTTTATATTTAATTCAAATATCTTAGAATTTGTATCTGAATATGTTTTTAAATTATATCTATTTTATTATTAATTTGTATATACATATACAGGGTATCCTAAGTTTTTCCGGACAAATTTTAGTAGAATGTTCTATGAGCAGAAATAATAGCAAAAATTAGAATGTGTGATAGAATAAGTGATATCGTACGTAAGTGACATGTCGTTAGATGATGTTTAATAATGATCCTACAACAAGCCATATAGCTACAGCTATCCCGAAGTATGGTTTGGAGAACATTGCAATCTGATAACAGGTACCCGTATCATTTCACACCAGTAAATCGATTATTCACACCAGTACAAGAACTTTTGCCAACTGCACGAACACAATTCTGTACCATGTAGCCATGTTCAGCACGTAGTTTATAATCTTGTCATTAATTGTTTCAGCAAGCATTTCACAAAACAATAAATTTTTTGATTTAGTACAGGAAATATATATGTATTTTTCTTTATTAAAAGATGGCCAATACTTAAAATTAAAATCTTTGAGTTATACAAGATGGTGCAGTAAAATAGAAGCTTATATAAAATCTCTATCATATTATTCAAATTTATGATGCTCCTCATAAAGTTTCAAGTGATAAATCTCGAGACTTTAAAAACTTGTCACATAGCATATTCATTACTATTAAAAATATCAAGTTTTAAATTTTTATGTTCTGTTATAGTTTAGTACAATATTTTGATTGAAATTAATATTGTTAGCAAAATATTACAAAATCCAGCAATACACATAAAAGAATCTTTTACATTTTTAAACAAATAATCGATTTTTTAAAGAAGTGTCGTACTAATGAAAATTTTGAAAATATACTCATTGCTGCAAGTAATTTGGCAAAGAAATTAGAGATAAAACCTAATTTTACTCCAGTAAAAAATGTAAGACGTATAAAAAAGACAAAAAACTTTGATTATGAAAATACAGATGAAGCAATGGGAATCAAAAGTACATTTTAAAGTTAATTTTTATTTTATATATATATATATATATATATATATATATATATATATATATATTAGATCAAGCATTATCGTCTGTCAAAGATACGTTTCAAATACTTAAAGAATATAACGATATATTTGGATTTATGTATAACTTCGACGACATCTCTGATGAACTATTATTAACATATTGTAAAAACTTAGAATTGAAATTTTTTGATAAGAAACGAAGTGAATCAGATATTGATGGAACTGATTTATATCATGGAATTAAAACTTTAAAATTAGATAAACATTTAGTGGAACCTCAATATTTTGTGATATATACTTGAAAATAATCTACAATAGTTATTTGTGTTACAAGTGAGGTAAGATGAAAATTCCCGGGTGTGGAGTTTACGCACGAGCCGAAGGCGAGTGCGGTAACCGCACCCGGGAATTTTCATCTTTACACACGGCTTACACTCCCTATTTTATGTTGCAAGTGCCTGGAAAGTGGTCTATCACGCACGCGTAGCGTGCGTAATGGGGCACTTTCCATGCACGTGTTGCATAAATAACATTTCCAAATATATTTATTGCTACAAGAATATTATTGACACTTCCAGTATCGTCGAGCGAACGCTCTTTTACAAAATTAAAAATTATAAAAATTCTCTACGATCCACAATGCTGCAAGAACGACTCGAAAATTTATCAATAATATCTATAGAACACGAAATATTGAATAAAATAAATATACGATTTAATATCAGAATTTGCATTGCAAAAAGCTCGTAAAAACTGTTTTGTAATATTGATTTTTAATATATTGATTATTGTAATAATAAAATATTAATGTAATAAAATATAAAAGTTTATTGTATTTTGTTGGAGTTTATTAATTGTATGAATTTCATCTATCTCTATTATTTATTAATATATAAAAATGCATAAAATGTATGCACACTTTATTGGGGCGGCAAAATTATTTTTGTATGCGAGCGGCCAACTCTCTTTGCACGCCACTGCATCCTAGATCGACCTTCCTCCACTACGTAGTTTATGTCCGATTCGGGATTATTCACCAAGAAGACTCGTGTTTCATCAGGTAATAAAATATTTAATCTGCTGCACGCTACACGTGCCTGATCCAATAGATCACGTTCCGTGCAGTCCTCGTTCGGTATGTCAAACGTAATTAGTCTTTGTTCGCCTGTGGCTAACTTCACTAACATTTTTGCCGTATCTCCTTTAATTTGATGCTGAACTATGGTATTTGCTAGGCCGTATATTAAACATATGTTTGATATACGCAGGGTGTTTAAGCAGGAATCTGCAATATTCCAGAAGATGATAGTATTGATGATTTTAAGTAAAAAGAGTCATATAAACATGGATCCTATGCCTAACAATTATCGAGATATTCTGGTTATAACGTGAAAAGGGCACCATGCGTAAGAAGGGGGAGAAATAAAAGAAAAACTGACAACGATGTGCAGTTGTAAGCCAACCAAATACAAAGAAGGTGGTGTAAACGTCGTCAATACTATCATAGAATGTTGCCGATTCCTCCTCAATCACTTTATATGTATATGTACACACTCCACACACACACACACACACACACACACACACACACACACACACACACACACACACACACACACACACACACACACACACACACACACACACACACACACCCACACACATCAGGAAGCAGTGTGTGTTAGGAAGCAGTGTGTGTCATTTCCGGAACTCTGCCTTTCAGAGTTCTAGCGGAGGAAAGACGGGCCCTCTATGATCGAAAGAGGTCAACTACCACACTAAGCGCTGAGGAGATTAGAACAGAAGAACGGCAGAACAGCATAAGCCGATGGCAACTCCAGTGGGATGCCGCAGAGAAGGGAAGATGGACACACCGTCTGATACCAGGAATTGACGTTTGGCTGAACCGGAGGCATGGCGAGGTCAACTACTACCTTACGCAGATGTTGTCAGAACATGGCTGTTTCCGAGAGTATCTACATCGCTTCAAGCACGATAATTCTCCGGAGTGCCCATCCTGCCCAGGAGTTACTGAAGATGCAGAGCACGTTTTCTTTGTATGTCCTCGTTTCAATTCACAGCGTAATGAATTGGAGAACATCTTGAATCAGAGAATCCAACCAGAGACATGGATAGATGCAATGTTGTCAACTCAAGCTGCCTGGAACGCACAAGCACCTTCGTCACAGAAGTCCTTATAGAGCTGCGTTCAACGGAGAGGAAGAGACTAAAGAAAGCAACTAGAAGAAACGATGAAGTCATCTTAGCCACCAGAGGGAAGAGCAGTAGCTAGATCCTCCCCTCACGAAGTAATGCCTAACGGCGGTTTCCGTGAGGATCAGAGGCCAGAGTTTAAGGGGAAGTTTTAGTCGGTATTAGCATTGACAAGTCACCAGTCAATGTTCGAGTCCGACATATCCGGGCAAAACACCTAAGCCTGGAATGCGTAAATGCATTTTCTTTCACAACCCCTAAAAAACACACACACACACACACACGTATGTGTGTGTGTGTTTAATATATATTAATTTTTATCTTTCTTTCATTGTTTGACTCGTTACCTGACTCGTTATCGATCAGTTGAAGTGGTGAAAATTTACATCCTCGCGCTAAGTACTGTTTCAGTTTGCCCACACTGGCTAAAATTAAACCGAGAAATGGCGGTGACGGTTTTAACGGCCTCGATAGATATTCAGGATGAAATTGAGTAGCTACATAATAACTATGTCCTTCCAATTCGGCAATTTCCATTCGTATATTTTTATCGTCACGACCTACAAGAATGTTTGATTGCTTCATATTACTTTAATTATTTACCACTAATCGCGCATTATATTTAACAAAAAAGATTGTAATTTTATTAAGAGATGCGATCTAACTCACCTACGAATTTTAAACCAGCTGCTTCTAAATCATTGACGTAATCTGGATTTATCTCATACCTATGCCTATTCTTTCTTCTATAACATCGTTATTATCATACAATTTCTCTGAAGAATAAACAGTTATAAATTAAAAATATCGCTAGAGAAAAGAAAATTTAACTCATACAATCTCAACAAATCTTGTTACTTACTTAAAATAGAATTATTGTTGTAGAATCGTGTTTGTCTTTTGCCCAGCCTCATCGTTCCACCCATCATACCTTGAGTGTGCTCCGGCATATCTATCACTACGGGACTATTAGTATCCGGATCGATCTCTGTGGTATTCGCGGTTTTAAGATGTAAGACATTTCGCGCAAATTCAATTACAGCCGCTTGCAAGCCCAAACAAATGCCAAGAAACGGCTTATCCTTCGTTCTGCACCATTCGCAGGCCTTCATCTTTCCCTCCATTCCTCTTTTTCCAAACCCACCTGGTACAATAACGCCGCTAGATGCAACAAATACATTTTAATTTTCTATCGAAAATTATATAATCTTATATGATCAAGAATTATGAACATATCGAGAAGTAGAATATAATAACATTATATTGAAACATATTACTTGCTCTCGCAGAGCTGTTGCCAAGCTTCGTGATATAGTTCTGGCTTATTCTTCGATAATGCAGTTTGTTCTAAATTAGTAGCTTCTATAAACTGTAAACAACAATCCAATATATATAATCATGCGTGCGTAGCGTGCATAGCATGAATACAATATACTTTTTAATAATTGCGACACTCTACCGTCAAGTTCAATTTATATCCGGCTTCAATGGAAGCATGTTGCAACGCTTTCGTAACGGAGGCATAGGCGTCCTCGAGTTCCGTGTATTTACCCACTATAGCGATGTTAACATCTTTCCGCAAATGATCCACGCGTTCAGCTAGATCCCGCCATTTTCGCATAAAGCAACGCGGACGCGGCACTCCGATATTCAGTTGCAATCGATCATTGAGGAATTCTATGACACCTTGATATTCCATAAGAAGTGGCACTCCATATATAGATGTTAAATCGTGAATAGTTATAACCTGGCCGAGTCGTAAAATTTAAAAATATGTTAATCATTCATGTTTTCATAACAATATATATCCTGCAACGATATTGTAATACTAAGATATATATTTTCTAATCTTACCTGCTCCGGGGCCACATCGCAGAATTTTGAAATTTTCTCTTTGACGGAATTGCCAATGGGGTTTTCCGACCTACAGACTATAAGATCGGGCGACAAACCTAATCCTCGTAGCTCTCTGACACTAGATTGCGTCGGCTTGGTCTTGTGTTCACCCGTCGATTTTGGCTAAAAGATATTCATATTTCTATAACACTGATTGGTAACACATACCACAGATGCGGATTGGATTTCTCGAGTCGATTTCCTGTAAAAATTTTTGGCCGCTGAACTCGAATCTATCAGTGAAATTTTTCTATCACATCAGCTTTATCGCCTATTTTGTCATTTGTCAAAAAATGACCTATGTTTTCTTTTAGCATTTGATTATATATCCTCAATTTTTTCCAAAACCACAGATGTGATAGAAAAATAACAGAATCGGATTCATCAGTGGTAAAAAATTTACAGGAAATGACTCGAGAACCCCAATCTGCATTTAATATGTCGACCAGTGTAATTGTTCAGAAGAAGTTGGTCCCGTAAAAATTGCTCACGGAATTTTGTAAAAATTATTCGTGCACTTATCATTGAACACACTTGTAAAAGAGATATTTATATGAAAATGTAAACATCGTAAAGCATGGAACAGTTACCTGCGGCACTAAAGACACATGGGCCACGCAAAAGTTTTCTCTGTTCACTCTACGTTGAAATTGTCTGAATGCTTCTACAAACGGCATTCCATCTATATCCCCTATTGTCCCTCCTAATTCCACTATGCACACCTATAAAATTATTAACATGCAATTAGAATAATTATATTATTATGAATTTATACGTATAAAAATTAGGTAATTATGCATAAAAGGGGCCTCCCCTCCGAATTCAATGACTTTGAGATATGTTGTCAAGGTCACCCTCCTGAGCGGGGAGGCTCATGGTAGATATCTCAAGTTCCCGGAGCCTCTCCGCGGTAGCGCCGTGAGGGACCCCCGGTGGAGTTTTAATGGGTTAGAGTCCCACATAACCGCCCTCCTCGCCCCGGAGGAAGGGGTATTCGTGTGGATTTCCCCCCCGTAAACAAAAAAAAAGGTTACCCTCCTGACCTCCTGAGTGACCTTCAGAAGTTTTTAACCGGCGGTCATTGTTAATTAAAAAGTTATAAACAAAAAAAGTTTGAAAAATATAGCAGCTATTTTGAGTATTAGAAGACATAAATGACTATAATATATATGTCAAAATAGTTCACGCATACATCACTTTCCACGCGAAACGAGGTGCCACATGGGTTCGTGGCGCGCTTTACAAGCTCGTTTATTGTACATCGCCACAAATATTCACACAGATGATCGACTAACTTTATCTTCTTTAATACCACCTCTACTAAACGAGCTTGTAAACGCGTCACGAACCCATGTGGCACCTCGTTTCGCGTGGAAAGAATATGCGTGGACTATTTCGACATATATATTAGTCATTTATGCCTTTTAATACTCACATATATTCAATATACAATTTATCAACAATTTACTGCTTTAAATGTTGTGTTTTGGTAAAACAGCAACTTTTCCGCAAAATAAAGTATTCTCTGCTTTAACAAAAAGACTTCAATTTATCAACAATTTACTGCTTTAAATGTTGTGTCTTGGTAAAGCAGCGACTTTTTCGCGAAATAAGTATTCTCTACTTTAACAAAAGACTTCAATTTATCAACAATTTACTGCTTTAAATGTTGTGTTTTGGTAAAGCAGCGACTTTCTCGCAAAATAAAGTATTCTCTGCTTTAACAAAAAGACCTCAATTTATCAACAATTTACTGCTTTAAATGTTGTGTTTTCGTAAAGCAGCGACTTTCTCGCAAAATAAAGTATTCTCTGCTTTTAAAAAAAACGTAATATTAGTCGTTTATGTCTCTCAGTACTTATAATAATTGCTGTATTTTTCAAACTTTTTTTGTTTATAACTTTTTAATTAACAATGACCGCCGGCTAAAAACTTCTGAAGGTCACTCAGAAGGGTGACCTTGACAACATATGTCAAGGTTATTGAAATCGGAGAGGAGGCCCCTTTTATGCATAATTACCGAGATAATTACCAAAAATTGTTTAAGGAATATTATTAAAATTTATATTCGTAGATCTAAATAATCTTGTGCCATTATCTAATTGTACATAATAATATTAATAATAATTTGATGTATTAACTATACCTCTGGTATAGCTCCATCTTTTGTTACAGATCGATTCGCGATTTTTTCCACCCATTCCTGAATAGCATCGGTGATATAGGGCACCACTAACAATAAGAAACGAAATATTGCTTTTCATTAGTTTATGTAACTCATCGTACTCATTAGATATCTGCAATATTATAAATAAACTTGTAACCTTGTACTGTTTTGCCTAAGTAGTCTCCTCGTCTCTCGTTCGTAATAACGTACTGATAAATTTTTCCAGTCGTTATGTTATTGTCCTTGTGAAGAGTGATGTCCAGGAAACGTTCGTAATTACCTAAATCCAGATCCACTTCCCCGCCATCGTCGAGTACATAAACTTCACCTGTTTCACAGAAAGGAGAGAATGTACATTTATAGAAGAGAAAGACAGCAAAGGTGCAGAAACAAAAGCGGATGCGTCTACAGGAAACCAGTAACATAAGAATGTTTTCCTTCCAGGAATACCTACTGGATAACTGCTTGAACAATGAGATAGATGATAAGCATCATATTTTATTGGAAATTAGAAACCATTCTTAACAAGTGGCAAACATAACTATACCAACATAAACGTTCATAATGCATAGTTTACAGCGTTTTTGCGTATGACCAAAAGCTGTTTCCTATTGCTTTTATTGCTCCGAATACGAATATACTAACAAGAAAAATTCCACAGGTCTAGAAATGCTACTATTGCAATTTCAAAATGTTGAAATAAATAGTAAGTACCACAATTTCAGGAAAAAAAGTAACAGTATAAAAATTAAAGAATACAACATTTTATGTTTGCAATAATTTCATTTATAATTCAAAATATTAAAAATGTTTTGTATGAGTCTTTTGCTTATAAGCTTTTGGGTCCGTTTCTCTTGGAAAAGACCAGCAATAATTACCCATCATGTTTTTATCCCGCTATCCTTGATAACGAGCCTCCATAACTGCTATAAGTCTCCATAATTCTATTTATAGTCATAATTCATTTGTATTGCCATTAGCCTAAGATGTTTTAAATATATTTCAATTTACTTTAATATCTTATATTTTATACTTAAAAAAAATTAAATAAGATGTGGATATCTCTTTCCTTCAAATGTATGTTATTATTTTATAGCTTTAAAAATTTATGGGCTATATTGATTAAGCAAAAATAAAATTTAAAAAAATAAAATAAAAATGTTGTTGGCTATATGAGAATATCGTTAGACCTTTAATTTGTTTACAAGATCTGACGAGTATATTTATTTCTTTAGTATATTTAATCTCATCGACTTGAGAAATATCATTGGAACAAAAATGGAAAGATGTAAGGGAGACGGTCGTTGGCCAGCAACGTGACAAGACGTAATCGCGAGCGTGCAGTTATTGTAGAAAAAAAATTTATTAAATCATTTTTTAAATAAAATTAAGAAACGAGTTTTCTTCTACCATCAATTCGCCGTATAAAGTGAACTAATGTAATTTTACTTTAACAATTAGGATAACATGTATCAAGAAGACTATCCTGAACATATTATATAATACTTAGTTAGGACAAATAATTCAGTAATAATCTTATCCTAATCGTAGTCAATTTAAAGATATTTAATTTTATAGAAAATATTTGAATTGACAATAAGGTAATCATAAATAAAACATAATTTTAAACGTAAGCCTTATTTTTTTATTTTAACAAAAATTCTTTATATAAACTTTAACGGACCCCGTAAAGGACCCCGCACATATCACATGGAAAAATGGTCTCCCGTCGAATTTACTGAAATTGTAGTGTAAGGATGGTCGAATAATTCGAAAGAGATGATTCTTGGGAATAATGTATATTTAATAGTCTTTGATATAATGGTGTCTTTCGGAACGAACGTAACTGCGACTGGCTCGACTGGACACTCTGGACAGTGGACTTTTCTTCTCAAGACTTGACTAGACTCGACTTGCACGGACCTGCACGACGACCGTTGAAGCGCGGTTCGCGCCACACGATCCCTATACTACGTTTACGCGAGCGTTACTTCTATAGTAACTTACGATAATTTACTCGTTTACGCGGAGTAAATTATCGTAAATTACTACAAAATCCCGTTTACGCGAAGGAATTATCGTAAGTTACTACAGAAATAACTCTCGCGTAAACTAGTACTAGTTACTAAGCGCCTGATGCGCATCAACCCTCCGCATATCAACCGGATAGACCGGCGAGGTTCGTGAACCTGAAACCCCACTTAAAAAAAAATTATTTTTCAATACAGAAAATAATAGTATTTTATTTGTAGTTAATTGTAGTAAATTTACTTTTGTTTGTAGTTGTACCGTTTGAGTAATAGTTGCGTTTGAACAATTCGCCAACTGTTAACTTTGTTAATTATGAAGATTTCTTAATTCCGTTTTTTCTATATGATTCAGAATCGTTTGTAGTTGTTTGTAGTGATTTTACTTTCGTTTGTAGTTGTATCGTTTAAAAGTTACGATTGTTTAAACAATTCGCCAAGAGAGCTCACTTTTAAACAATACAACGGAAAAAAAATCACTACAAACAACTACAAATGATTTAGAATCACAACGAAGAAAACGGATTTGGCAAATCTTAATAATTAACAAAGTAAACTCTTGTCGAATTGTTTAAATAATCACAACTTCTAAACGATACAACTGCAAACAAAAGCAAAATCACTACAAACAACTACAACCGATTTTGAATGATATGGAAAAAAACAAAATTAAAAAATCTTGATCATTAACAAAGTTTACTCTTGGCAAATTGTTTTAAACAATCGTAACTTTTAAACGATACAACTACAAACGAAAGAAAAATCACTACAAATAACTACAAACGATTCTGAATCATATGACAAAAAAACGAAATTAAGAAATATTGGTAAATTAACAAAGTTTACTCTTGGCGAATTGTTTAAACACAACTATAGCTCAAACGGTATAATTATAAACAAAAGTAAAATTACTACAAACGATTCTGAATCTTATAGGAAAAACGAAATTAAGAAATCTTCATAATTAACAAAGTTAACAGTTGGCAAATTGTTCAAACGCAACTATTACTCAAACGGTACAACTACAAACAAAAGTAAATTCACTACAATTAACTACAAACAAAATACTATTATTTTCTGTATTGAAAATTTTTTTTTAAGTGGGGTTCCAAGTTCACGTAGGTACCTAGACCGGCGACCGCGCTTCAACGGTCGTCGTGCAGGTCCGTGCAAGTCGAGTCTAGTCGAGTCTTGAGAAGAGTCCAGTCGAGCTAGTCGCAGTTACGTTCGTTCCGAAAGACACCATTATACCAAAGACTATTAAATATACATTATTCCCAAGAGTCATCTCTTTCGAATTATTTGACCATCCTTACAGTAGTATGATGTAGTTCATAACGTTCTGTCGAAAGTTCCAATGAGTCCGAGGTAAAAAACTGGACAGTTTCCGAGATACGGAGGGCATAGGTCAATCATATGGAAAAATGGCCTCCCGTCGAAGTTGTTGAAATTATAGTATGATGTATGTCTGTATGATGTAGTTCATGACGTTCTGATCAAAAGTCCCAATGGGTCCGAGGTAAAAAATAGACAGTTTCCGAGATACGGGGGGGGGGGGGATAAAAAAATCAATAATAGTGCCTCATTCGAAAATTTTATTCTTTGTGTATATTACGAAGCTACGTTCACACACAAATACACAAACATACGCAGAATGGCACATACGCACATAAAAACACTGCTCACATACGGATGTACACAAAGAATAGAATTTTTGAATGAGGCACTATTATTGACCTTTGACCCCCCCCCCCCATATCTCGGAAACTGTCCATTTTTTTACCTCGGGCCCATTGGGACTTTTGATCAGGACATCATAAACTACATCATACTACAATTTCAACAAATTCGACGGAAACCCATTTTTCCATGCGATGTGTGCGGGGTCCTTTCTAATTGTGTTATTCTCTTTAGCTTTTTTTTCCTTTTATTTATATTTTTCGCATTTTTCTTCTGTTCAAGATTTAAATATGAGTTTATTTAATTTAGTATAATTATATTTTAGTTATTGATCAACTTGACGATATATGATTTTGCAGAAAAATATTTAATAAACGACAATATAATCACAAATAAAACATAATTGTTTATTACATAAACATTAAAAAGTATAACGGATTTTTCGCATGCAGGCGACATTATCAAGGTAACAATATTGTAATTTAAAATTTCCGCTTCCCATTTACATTTTTGCGGATGAAACAAATAGAAAGCGATAACGAGATTCGCTAACTTGTCAGCTAAATCATTCTACTACGGTGATTGAGCACCGAAGATGCAACCGGAAAGAGTCCGGGGGTGACTTGGATCTAACTCCGATTAATTTAATTGACGATTAACTTATCAAGCAATATTATCAAGAGACACGGTAGTGTCTCGCGCCAAGTATACGCGGAGCGAGACCGACCGTGACTCTTTTACGCGATTTAACGTGGATGGAATTATTAATCTTTTTCCTTGACACATTCTTCGATATATGGAAAGAGGATCAGATTAGAAATTTTGTTTCGGTCGGATTCCGCCGGTTGAATTAAAGTCCATTTCTACCAATGTGGATTAACTTTAATCTCGATTTAATTTATTTTTTGTCTTTTTCTAATGTTTATTTCTAAATACCAACGTAGATTAAACTTTAATCTCGGTTTAACTTACTTAAAGTACCTTTTCTTAGTTTTGAAAATTAGAAGAAGATAAAAAGTAAGTTAGTTAAATCGAAATTAAAGTTAATCTACGTTGATAGAAATAAACACAAGTCATGACCAATCGCAGTTGATTATTCTGCTGAAATTCGACTGTATAATTGATCAATGTTTTAAGGCTTAAAACATCTATTGTAAACCGGGACTAAAATTAGAAAAGGATAAAAAGTAAGTTAAGCCGAGATTAAAGTTAATCGGCATTGGTAGAAATGGACACATTAATCGCTGATTAAAGTTAATCGGAGTTTAATCAGAGTCGCTCTAAAGACGTTTCTTGTAGAGCGCAGGCATGGAGACACACGAATCGAACCTAAAATCCAAGAATCTTCTATCTATGCGTTACGTTCCACGTTCCATGCGTCATCGCATGCGGTTGTCCCGTCTGGACGGGCTTTAACACGTCGAACAACGTGACGACTGACGACAGCGACATAGAAGAAATGGCGTAGAAAATGGCGACGCGGCACATGGCTGGAAATTTTACCGCCACAAAAGGATCGCCGCGTCGCGGCGTTCGATCGGCCGATTTTTGCGCTTTACCACACAACTATAAGTCAGATCATTCCATTCGGACGGCAAATTGATACCGTTCTCTTTGTCGTCGGCGTCGAAAAGACCAGGGGCTAACGGACGGAATTTCGGCGCCGGCAAAACCATTCGAATTTAACCTCATCGATTCCGAGGTTCTTCGATCTTTCGAATAAATGTAATAATTAAGTAATTCCTCGTTAGGAAATAATTTGAACGTAAAACATCGCGACGATAATGAAGAGAGAAATCAGGTGGGGGGGGAGGGAGGAGAGGGCTAAGTTTCGAATTATCAAAACGTACGCCCCGCAATTGTTCGGATCGGCATTCGGCACCGAGGTGTGAGTTTTCCGGAAAATTGAGAGAGAACATCCCGCTAGATGAATATCCCGCCGATTTTCACGACGTTGTGACGTTACAGCGCCGCGCTGCTCACCGTGCTCGTAGGGCGAGAAGGTTCCAGCGTCGATGTTAATGTAGGGATCGATTTTGATGGACGTTACGCGGATGTTGCAGTGCTTGAGGATGGTGCCGAACGAACTGGCGATGACACCCTTGCCCACGCCGCTGATCACCCCGCCGGTCACCAGAATGTACTTCATATCTGCTAATTCGTGAGACGAGACGTGCACCACGCGAGAGAGAGATTTATTCGCAACGCGCGCGAAAGTCCTCACACTTCCGCGGTCCAGACGGTCCGGTCAGGTCCGGTCCCCGAAGCGTACTGAATGAAACTGAACAGTGAACCGACTGGCGACTGGACGGAATTACGGAACCAAATGAACTTGGAACTTGGAACCACTGAACCATACGGACCAGAAACTAGAGCTCTAAAAAAGTAGGTATTCTCGATCCGCCATTTTTCTTCCAATCATCTGTGAAAACATAACCTTTTCGTAAACGTCAATACGCTTTTCGGTCTCGCGATTAATGTAAAAATTTAGCTGAAATATCGATTCTGTAAAATTGAAAATAAGTATTAATTGATTCTTAATTGATTAGACGTGTGTTCTTAAACGCGCGACAGTATAATTTGTTTTATAAGTGTCGTATTTATCGTAAATCGACACATCGTGACTCTGTTTCATTGTACGTATTTGGAGCAGTAATTTCAAGGGCAGAAGGTATATTATTTAAATAATACTCATCGCGAAAAATTGTTTTCATGTTGCAGTTTTGTCACATTTTGACATATTTGTGTTTTTAGATTAAGTATTTGGCTGTTTGTAAAATGTCAACTGAGGACAATGAAAAAAATCCAAGTACGTCGCATCCTGGGCCAAATGTTGAGGTAATTGCCGCATAAATTCCTAATTTTTTCTTTCGTTTACTAATTTAATGCTTCATTTATCATATTTAATATACTTCCACTCATTTCAGGACCCTAAGCTTCAAGAGTATTACACAGATGAAAAAATTGAAAGTTTGTTGGTCGAAAATCTCTACCTGAAGAGTCTGCTAAAAATGTCAACTAAGGACAATCAAAAAAATCCAAGTACGTCGCATCCTGGGCCAAATGTTGAGGTAATTGCCGCCTAAATTTCTAATTTTTTCTTTCGTTTACTAATTTAATGCTCCATTTATCATATTTAATATACTTCCACTCATTTCAGGACCCTAAGCTTCAAGAGTATTACACAGATGTAACCGTTTCAGTTGACTCTTCAGGTAGAGATTTTCGATCAACAAACTTTCAATTTCTTCATCTGTGTAATACTCTTGAAGCTTAGGGTCCTGAAATGAGTGGAAGTATATTAAATATGATAAATGGAGCATTAAATTAGTAAACGAAAGAAAAAATTAGAAATTTAGGCGCCAATTACCTCAACATTTGGCCCAGGATGCGACGTACTTGGATTTTTTTGATTGTCCTTAGTTGACATTTTTAGCAGACTCTTCAGGTAGAGATTTTCGACCAACAAACTTTCAATTTTTTCATCTGTGTAATACTCTTGAAGCTTAGGGTCCTGAAATGAGTGGAAGTATATTAAATATGATAAATGAAGCATTAAATTAGTAAACGAAAGAAAAAAATTAGGAATTTATGCGGCAATTACCTCAACATTTGGCCCAGGATGCGACGTACTTGGATTTTTTTTCATTGTCCTCAGTTGACATTTTACAAAACAGCCAAATACTTAATCTAAAAACACAAATATGTCAAAATGTGACAAAACTGCAACATGAAAACATTTTTCGCGATGAGTATTATTTAAATAATATACCTTCTGCCCTTGAAATTACTGCTCCAAATACGTACAATGAAACAGAGTCACGATGTGTCGATTTACGATAAATACGACACTTATAAAACAAATTATACTGTCGCGCGTTTAAGAACACACGTCTAATCAATAAGAATCAATTAATACTTATTTTCAATTTTACAGAATCGATATTTCAGCTAAATTTTTACATTAAGGCTCCTGGATGGTCACCGCGGCCATATTGAATTCTCACTATTGAGGCGAGGAAAACACCCAATTTTGTCGTCCGTACCATTTTCAAATAAAGAGACATTTCAATAAAACATCACTATAGATCGTTTCAGAACACTTCCGAAATTGACCGAAAACTACCCTTTTCCCTCGACAATAAACAAACAGCCATAAAACAAAGCCTAAACATACGGGAAAAACAGCCGTTTAACGACTATCGAAAAGAGGTGAAAACGTTACTTCCGCATGCAAATCTTACTTTTCGGTCAATTTTTACGATTTTCACGAATACGTTAAACGTTAAAGCACAAGCACAGAGCGAGTAATAAAGAAATAGCAAGGACGACAAAATAGGTTGTCAACATGTCACAAGACAGAATTCTCCATTGGAGAGAGTGAGAGGAGAGAGTGGCGGCGCCACCATCAACGCAGAGTTCTCGGCTGACCATCCAGGAGCCTTAATCGCGAGACCGAAAGCGTATTGACGTTTACGAAAAGGTTATGTTTTCACAGATGATTGGAAGAAAAATGGCGGATCGAGAATACTCACATTTATAGAGCCTTACAGAAACCAGAAGCGGATCGGACGAAACGCAGAACTGCGCAGAACGACACGAGTACCCGCGCGAGTACGGATCGAGTGACGATTGAAGCAGGACCGCAGGACACGTGCCATTAGAGCCATTAGAGTGCCTGAACGAGAGGCGTAAGCCGTAAGTACGTGCTGGCATAAGATATTACGAGTGAGGAACAGAAGTAGAAAAGCGGAGGAAAATAAAAACGTAAGTAGAAAAGAGGAAGGAGAAGGAAGAAGGTGGCGGGCAAGGCCGAAGTGAAGGGGCGAGAGAGGAAGGTAGAGCAAGTGAAATGAGGTAAATTTAACTTTCTTGTTACAGATAACCTAAAGGGAGAAAGAGAGGAAAGCGGTGGAAAGGATGGAGTGCAGATGAAAGATTATAATAGAAAAGGAGGATAGAAAAGATAGGAGGAGAGAAAGTATGGGAGATGATGAAGGAGTTTAAGGAGGACAGTAAAAGACAAGATAAGGAGATAAAAGAATTGAAGAAGAAGGTAGAGAGATTAAAAAGAAAGGTGTATAGGATGGAGCAGAGCGCGGGCAAAAGGAAGAGGGATGACAGTGAAGAGTAAGAGTAAGTTAATTGGTAAAAGGAAATGGTGGGAAGAAGATTATGAAAGCAACGACGACGAGAAAAGAAAGAAGAACGTGATAATAAGGATCGAGAAGGAAAGATGGAATTACGCATAATCTGGCACTAGCTTTACGAACTCGAACATCATATACAGATCGACTTTGTAATTCGCCCAATTGCTAATTATCCCGCGCTAATGAGTTAATGATTGTAAGATCGACAAAATTAATATAAATTTATAAAATTTAAAATGTAATAGAGTACAATCATTTATTTATACCGTCCTTTGATCGATCTAATGTTATAATGTAATGATGTAATGTGTATTTTCTCTTGTCAAACTCGAACTTGTTGATGGAATAACTTTACACCGCGATGCTCGTTTGGTCGTTAATCTCCTACTTTGATGACAGGATTTTATTGCTACCTATTAAAAAAGCATTTCTTTGGTGCAAGAGTCAGTCCGTACCGTGTGACAATTGTGAAATTTCATTATTATTCTGTATTTCCAAAAGTCCCATAGAAGCACCAGGCATGAAACACACAAACGATAAACGAACAAACGACTTTGAAAATATTTTATCTTTTTACTTTTTTTTAAATATTGTTACAATTCTCTAAAATAAATTCTAAATGCGAAATCAAAAAGATTTAACAGCTATCTTAAATAATCGAATTTTATTCCTAGTACGGTAGAATAATTACCTTTATTGACAACAAATTGAGAAACGTTACTTATGTCTATACTATCTATATCGTCTATCTGCACATGTAAGTATATTGTAAAATACTCTCAAGTTTGAGAACTACGTTTTCAACACAATGCTGCTAGTTTCCGGACCGTATTCAAGTCACGAAGGAGCATTTGTACAGTCTGCTTAGTACGGGTTGAACAAGCGGATCTGATACGAGTTCATCCGGGTCCATCGCTTCTAGAGCTGCACATTAAAACGCATGGAATGACCATTTGTTGAATGCGTTTTAATACGCGTTTTTTCAATGTCTTTATATTACATACCAAAATTTGCGCTTCTATGGATGTTAATCTCGAATCGATGTGACATTGAAAATGCTCGATATGCTCCAACAATCGCATTCGGCATTCAGCTGGGTCAATCGATGCCTCAAGTTCTGGTATAAAGGCTGCGGAAGCGCGGAGACTTCATTTTTTTTACGTTGGTTATGCTTGATTCTTGTTGAACGTTGTTAACAGGCGATCCAGAATTGAGATTCTCCGATACGGGATCACCAATAATAGTTTTCTCAGCTAATAATCTGCATAAAAATATTACATAATATGTAAAGCTTGTGCAGTTATTTATTTATTTATTTGTGTTAAAAGTTCAGTCCTGTGAAATAAAAAAATAAAAGACTGAATAATACATTTTTTTTACCTGCACTCTCCGTTTTAATGTCTGGCGTGGCACTGTTTTCCTCTTTTACGACTGAGTTACCACCCGTTAACGCGTCTAAAAGTATATGACTGTCCTTTGAATTCGAGCCTTCCTTCTTGCTGATAATCCTGGATTCATCAGAATGCGTGCTATCCTCTTCCAAAATTTCATCAATTCCGAATCGGAAGCGATTGATTTTTCATCTTGATTGTCTTTCAACAGACAGCTTGATATCTGCCTTCGTCTCGACACGTCGCGGAATCTCCGAATTTGTATCGGTAAAACTCGCCGCTTTAGTTATTTTCCATCACTGGTACCGGTTCCATGTCTGTCACAGTACCAAAAGGAAAGTTAAGGAACTAGAAATTTTAGATCGCATAGATCGTGAAAATAGTCGGCCCGAGCTCGTGCGGAGAATAAGGTAAATATACAGCGGTGCGGTATAATTCCTGGGAAATTTAACTCGTGGTTTTGTTCGTCATATTTACGTTCGATCCCGACGACGATGGTTGTATCAATCGTTCCATGGATAAACACTAGGCAAATAAAAAAAAGAAGACATCTTGCATGGTTTTCCACATCTTAATAATTATCCCGAATCATACTGCCCGTAAAAAGTGTGTTCGCGGAGCGCGCAATTTAAGGTTTTTGGAGAGGGCAATTGGAGTCATACTATAAACGATTGGGACTTATTGTTTGCGCAGGGTTCTGCTGTAAATGCCTTGAAAAGAGTTCTTCTGTCGTTTGGAGAAAAAATTGAAAAAGAACTGCAGAGAGAAGGATTAGTCCTAAACAAACTAACGACGTGCAATGAGATGCACAGTCATTGGATGAGCAGATTTCAGAAAAATCAAATGTTTCAGGTAACACATTCGGTTCTGCAATGCAATTGGGAAATCATTGTTAACGAACGTTTTAAAATATTTGATGTGACGCATGGTAACGAGTATTTACCAGTCTATCGAGTATTTACGAGTATCTATCAGTAAACTTGATTGAAATAAAAATTGAGATCTGTTAATAACAGATTTGTAGGAAATAATACAGAAATATGAGTAAGTGTAGACAGTTTTCAAAAAAAGTTTCCCTTAAAGTATTTTGTAATGTTTAATTTTTCTCTTAATTGTTTAATTGTTCAGCGCTCTGGAAGAAGATACATACCTTTTCCATTTTTAATGATTTTATATGATATATATTTGTTTTATAATATAAACAAGTGTGTTAAGGATACTTTATTGATTTTAAAGAAAAGTTACTATTGTAATTCTAAATAAGAACTTATAGAGAAATTACAAATCTTTCAAGATTGAGTTTTTGCAGTTTTATTATAAATGTTGTCTATCTTTATATCGTTCTCAGCTTCTCCGTTATTATAAAACTTAATGCATAAGCAATATTCAATTATATAGGTAACTCTCAAATAACACGATTAATTGGTTTCGTGTTATTGAAAATGTTCAAGACTCCAGATCTATATGAAATTGGGCATTTGGTTTTAAGGGATTATTTTAAAAAGACTTCAAAAAATAGCCTAATGTTATTACATATTTTTAGTAGTTTTATAAAAAAAAAAGACGTTAATCGAAGAGATAATGTAAATAATTTTTTTTTCTCGGCTATTCGAGACTCGTGCAATATCGAAGTATGTTATTCTAAGGTCACCTGTATTTAGATCCTACTCTGGTATCCATCGTGAACAACCGCTGAGACAATTGCTGAGACTAATCCATCGTCATCTGTAAGGGTTCAGAGTTCCGAGATTGTTGAGTCCTCTCGCCAAATAAAAATAAATTTTACAAGTGAATAAAAGTCGAAACTAGGTAACATTGAAATTTATTAGTCGTTAAATTATTCCTGCGCAAGAATGTCTTATTTTTAAACATTGACGGTATTAATCCTCTGTAGCATTGTCTAGAAGGGAAATATTACGAATGGAGAGAAAGAAGAAACAAATGTGGAAAAACAGATGAAATTTAAAAGGCATATGATGGAAAAGGAGAGATTAATATCCAATGGTGATAATAACCTAATTCTTAATATTAAGATATTAAGATTATAAGTGTGGTATATTATATTATTCCCAGACTTGATTACCTTCGCAGACACTCTCTTGTCTAAATACAAGATATGAATATCTTCTTCTTCTTCTTCTTACAAAGTAAGATGTAATTTAATTGCATTTGCATATCAAAGCAATCCGTGTTGCACGTAGGCATTTAATTTAGGCATTGTTTAGCAGTCTATGCTAACAGCTGACAAAGGAAAGCTGCGTAAGCACAGAGTAGTGTGCAAGAAGATAACAGACTTTTATACGAATAAGTAAATTATAAACGTTCAGCGTAATTTATTATCATTTGCATATCAAAGGCAATTCGTGTTGTACTTGGACATTTGTTTAGCAGTCTTTACGTTTACATCTAGCAAAGAAGAGACGTCAAAATAACAGTATGCCAACAGTGAGCAACACCTCAGCGAAACCTTTTCATTTCAATTCGCGATTTCGCTGAATTTCTCTTTATATGAGGACTAATTAAAAATCAAAATTACTCCTCCTTATTAAAGGATTTGAATAAGAAGAAAGGAGAAAGAAGAAGTCAGAAAAGCATCAATTAATAATAAAACAAACATGTAGTAAATATTTATTATTTACTTATTATCTCCGTGTTACATGCGAAATTAATTATATATTTTCCCAATAGTCCGTACCGTTTAATTTGTATATTTTTGTATCAAATATAAATATACATATCTCACACACACAAATTAATAGTAGAGAAAATTCAAACTGCATCGGATGTCCGATTACGTTCTATGTTCAAAAGAAACATTTATTTACAAAGGACAAAGTATTTTTCAGCTTATCGAGATTCGCACCTTCTGTTTTGGATTGCAAATCATACAAATTATAAAGGTAACAATTACAATAAAATGCATATTTAAATTGAGAAAATTTAAACTCTTGTAGATCGTCTAATAGTACGTTTAATAGTCATCTTTTCGACTTATTATATGTAACTATTTTGTTCTTAAACTTAAATTTTTACTTTATGATACAAGTTACAAATTTGCGGAAAACGCGTCCCTACAATTAATACAAACAAAATTATCAACTAGTTGAAAAATGGTTTTACTGCATACTAATTTCAACCATAGACGACATAGCCGTCTAATATAGCCGGCTTTTCGACTTGTCACTTCTGACTGGGAATCTATGTCAAAATTTATATAACAATTAGGCTAATTTCTTTTTTTAGGGTATAAGTCATTAGTAACTGTAATGTGTATAGAATAATTCATTTGTTACAAACATAAAGAAAACTTTTAAAAGTAACTGTAATGTGAAATAATTGTTTTATTGTAAAAAAAAAAAGAACTTTTAAAGAATCTTAAACTGTTTATGGAACAAGTATGATAAAAACAAAATTGAAAGGCGAAGTTCAAAGTTGATTTACCTTTCCGAGCACATCGAAATATAATGCACAATAGCAGCCAAAGATATCTGCGAAATACATTTCAGGGGAAAGGGGGGTAAAATGGGGGTAAGATGACGAATTGCTAATTTTTCTAAACTAATAACAGATAACGAGTGTATGCGAAGGTCCGAAATAACCGTACATACATTCCTTCAAAGTAAACGGTACCATTGTAAGCGGTGATTATTGCTGTGGGGCGTGGGCTTACTAGAGAGAAGACGTCTTAATGATAGGACCGAAATATTTGCCAAATTTATTGACACATGTATTAATATGTTTCGTTTTGCCACGATAGAACCATATTGAATATTTTAGATTATATGCATAGTAATCATACACACATTTCTGCATTCTTATTGCATTATTTTTCCGAAATTGTATTATAGATCTGAGATAAAAAATCTCGCAAATATCAACTTGATAGACCGCTTAATTATTACCCATCTTTGTACCCAATTTGGGTACTAATAGTCTTATCAATGTTTCCGATGTTTCCAGGATTTTTGATCCGTAATACAATTTCATAAATAATGCAATAAGAATACAGGAATGTGTGCACGATTATTATGCAGATAATCTAAAATATTATTGTCAATTGGTAACATTATTGGTAGTAATATATATAGCAGACGTAAAAATCATGGAGCACCTCGGAGTATTTTTGAAGTGTGCTGAAGTGATATATGAAGTGCTTATTTTATGCAAATATCTTTTTATTTGGAAATGGCACGCAAGAATTCTCAGCGTGTCATTTCTCGCTTCTGACGTCAATTAATCTTACGTGATAGCGGAAAGAGCCCAAGAGCCTTAATATAGTTTGCCTTAATATTTTGCTAACCAACTATTTTAAGGAAGCAAAATGACCATCTGTCAAAAGAGTCAAATTACAAAAAAGAAAAAAGAAGATAAAACTGTTCGAAAATAAATTATAAATAAATGTGGATGTCTCGTTTTTATTAGGCATTAACTTCTTTTACAATCTAGTTCGCTAGATAATTTTTAAAAAGTAAATTGCTACATATATAATATATGTATATATATATAAAAGGGTTAACAAAACTATTAAAATTATCATTCAAGTGTATAGATGGACACATGCGGATATCTTTCCTTCCATTCGTTAACCAAACAATCGTCAATGTTACAGGATAAGAGATGAAACTCTTGCAGTTTTGAACATTGTTCCAAAATAGTAAAACACTTATCAGGTGTAACAAGTTTCACCCAATAAAGTTTTAACTGTTTTAAGTTTTTGCACTGCGTTAATAATTTCAAATTGTGATCAGTAAGGACAATGTACTGTAAAGCAACTAATTCCAGGAGTTGCCAGGAAGGAAGTAATCTGTGCAAGCAATCATCAGTGATTGGAGATTGGAATCTGTAACAAAAATCATATAATTATTATAGTATTGCAATTACATCAAAAAGTGTGCAAATTAGAAATTTCCTCGTTATTACAGATTACTCCTATTCAGAGCAATTTAACATTTTATTTCGCTCATAAAACTTTTTCTTATGAGGAAGCTTGTATTTTGCTTGATGCATAATTATTATTAGTATTTATTAGTTTAGCTCCCTCATAGAGAAAGCTTTATGAACTAAATAAAATAGGAGCAATGGTAGCGATCGATCTGTAATAATGAGGAAGCGAGTTCCTAATTTGCACACTTTTTTTCAAATTTTAAGTTAATTTTTTTATGAATTGATAGAAGATCAGCTTAGCACAAGTGGGGTTTACAATCGACGCAATGTCAAATTGAAGTTGACTTTGGAGTTCAGGCTATACAGTTTATATATGGACTCCGCATATGACTTTTGATCGCGTATAAAGCTAGGTATAATCAACCAAATCTTAAAGAATTATATATGAAATAGGGGTAGAAAGGGCTGAAAAATATAATGGAATTATAAATAGCCCAATATCTCAAAATTTGCGGAAGTTAGAGCTACCACGGACATTTCTCAAAACATTCAAAATTTTTATAAAGTTAAAGAACTCCTTTTTACAAGAAACATAACTTTCTCCATGAAGAAGCACAAAAATAATTAATGTAACTTTTTCAAGATCCTCGAAATGCAAGAGAAGCAAATACAAATTTCAATAAAAAATATAGTAAACATGTATTTAAAAAAAATTAAGAAGCACACACTTACTTGGGAAAATACACTTTTCGTACATTCTTACAGTCAGCGAGAACGTCAATATCCTGCGATGTAAAACTAATACTGTCCTCTAAACGTATTACTTCCAAGTTAGGACACAATTTTATAAAATGTGTTGCGGTTTTACGTTTTATAAAAAAACAGACTAAACGTTCAAAATTGACGTCACGCATCCGTTGATTTTTTTGCAGTATTTTGGAAAGGCATTCAACTTTTATATGTGTATTACAAAGGTTTAAATGTTCCAAACCATTTAATTTCTCGAGATACGAAAATCCTTCGTCGCCTATGCCATGACAATATTCTAGATTCAATTCTAAAAAGAGATATGTGTTGAGCATATACAATTTACCAATAATCTCAACAATCACATGTTTTATATACTTTATACGTATATACATACCTTTCAAATTTACACATATCTCTGAAATTTTAAGTAGGGCAAGATTATTGATAGAACGGCAGTATCCTAATCTTAAGTGCGTTAACCGCCCGCCACAATTATCAAGAAAGTTGTTAAAATTCTCAACACTAAATATGCTTTTTGTAAGATCTAACTGCTGCAAATATTTACATCTAGGTGTAAAGTAACAAAATATCTTGGTCATATCGCGTCTTGCCATATCTAGGTAAAAACGGTTCTTTTTGGAAGGTGAACAGTGTATATTCAAACGTGTATAGAGTCGAGGGTCTCGTATCAAATCATTGAAGTGTCTATTTACATAATTCAAGCTGTGTAACAACGTCATCAGATCCAAGTTTTTTAATATTATTAGTAGTATTTCATCCTGCAAAGATAAAATATAAAACTTTAATACACGATATGATATTGCAATAAATACTATAAAAAATAGGCTTCTTAGAATACTTTACAGGAAGGTCAGATATATTGCGACGTGATAGCTCCTTGGATTCATCCGAAGAGAGTATTATACGTTTTGCACAATTCGAATGACGAATTACCTCCAGAGATACATTTTTGTGCATCAAATTCTCTCTCAAAATACTCCCCTTAGAAACCCTTCTTATGTAGCTGCAAATAACATCGGAACAAATTCATTTTTATTATTAACAGAATGAAGAGATTTTAATATTACTTAATGTTGATAATAATACCTTCCATCCTTACAATATTCCATTATAATGCAATATTCAGAAAAATGTCGTTGCAGATAATCTATATCCAAGTGTGCATTTTTGAAATCTGCTGTTAAATTATGAATATCCTCATGGTGTGGAAAGTACATGCAGTTAATTTCCTTTAACAGATTAGTTAAACTCTTCTCATAATTTCTAGGACGAACCAACTCTGATGTACCGATAAGCATCACAGCATCTACCTTTGTGTAAGGAGGTATTTCACCGAAAGCTGTACCTCTGCCGTTTTTAAAAATAGTCTTAGCATTTTCGTTTTAAAGTCACGCGGGTGTGATAAGGGTGGAGAAAATAATCTTGATGTCAGGGGTACAATCTCAGACTTATAATCAGTTTCCCACAATTTAAACCACTCATTATTAGAATCATCTTGAGCCGAAATTTGAATTACGTCTCCAGGATTGTTTCGTAACATTTCGTATATAGAAACTCTGATTGGATATACAGCTTCATGAAACTCGATATCTTCAAAAAAGAAAATATAATTATACTCTTTTCTCAACAAAAGCGTATCTTCTTTAACAATATCTTACTTGTGAATTCAGGTATCACATACCAATATAATTATGCCATGGCGGACATAGTATACTATAATACATTGTCATGGATTCTTCGTATTGCCACGGAGTTATTGAAATGTCGATATCATTATTCCATCGATTCAATTTCTGTTTTGAAAAGTTAAAATGTATCAAATAGTAGAAAAAATCTTGTAGCATATAAAATTTAGATTCCGATTACTTTGTACAGGACAATATAACGGATAATACACATACTATGAAATATGTTTCTCCATTGAAACACGAAGAATAAAATAGGGTATTTATTTAGTTTAAAGGAGCAACCTTCTACGACCTTGACCTTGACATATATATTATAGAGAGCACTCTCCTGAATAACCTTTCAAAGGTTTTAGAGCCGTCGTTCGTTATTTATTAAAACGTTATTAACAAAAAAGTTTGAGAAATATAATAGTGCTAATTAAGGAAAGTCAATTTGCTGATATGTGTTTACAGACAGTATACATGTGGGCGGAAGAAGGATTCAGCTTCTTCCTTCTTATGTATAAGGTCTATATATATACACCTCGTTATACTATACATGCTTATTACGTACTAGAGTTCTATCTATACGGTGTTAAAGAAATCTATATTCTATTTTAATATATCTTTTGTTAATAACTTTTTAATCAATAGCGACGGCTAAATCTTTGGAATATTATTCAGAAGAGTGATCTTGGCTACATATGTCAAAGTTAAAGTCACGGAGAGAAATTCATCTATTTAAATATTTCTATTTAAATAATTACCTGAAATAGTTCTTCATAGTTTGAAAATTTGGGTGGTCCAATTATGTCAGGGGCAGTATAAAATACACTTTGATTAGAGTGGATCTTAACGTGTCTTTTCTTCACAAATTGATAGATGAAGTCAACTCTAATATCCTCTTCTCCCACGGATTTTCTGCCGATATAAGGATATCGACCACAACTCTCACTATGTAAAGATTGGTAATTGGATGCCATATTTTCTCTCTGAAAGAAGACCAAAAATATGGAGAATAATAAACCTTGCTTTTGTAGCATATGCTAAAATGCATTAATTATAATATCATATATTTGTAATTATAGCAAACAGATCATATAATCTAAATTCATCTTCCTTCTATTCACATTGCTAATACTGACACTATTGTCTGCATGTGTATTACGTAATGTAAACTATAGATTTTTACTTAACTAAAGATTTTAATTAACAATACATTGCAAATCTTGTTCTACAGAGAATAGTATACATCCATATAGCATCTATTTTTAAAAACATTAATTTTCACTGAAACTATAATTTCTTTACTTTTCTATTAACAAATTGTACTATTATTATAGAATATTACGAATAAATTGTTAACAAATAATTATTTTATATATTTTAATTTTGATCTCAATATTCTGCATTGTTACATATTTTTTTTATGAAATAGATATATGTATTTATTTCTTTTGTAACGATGCACCCTTGTCAACGCATCGTCTCCCGGCTAACATCCGCCGGATGCCGCCCGACCATCCGTCGGGCGAGGATAGGGCGCGGTGCGCCCACCTTTTTTAATTCGCTCAAAATTATCGTGTGCGCGAGCGTTTGCGGCCGACGGGAGCCGATCTCCGCTCTCCGCCGAGTGCGAGCGCGCGTAATTCATCTGCACTGCTCCGACCGCCGCGTGGCTCGCACGAGGATCGGCCTCTTCACCGAATCTATCGACCCCTTTATAAAAATCGGCGCCGCGGCGAAAGAAGACACTTCGACTCGAGACCAGCAACCGATCCGCTGCTCCCGAAAAGAAGAGACTTAACCAGAACCTCCTAGGGCGACACGCAAAACAGAAACCAGTAATATGTGCCTCGTCCAAGAAGTCTTGGTCGTCACCCGAACTCCCGTAGTTTGACTTCCCGGGTCGATTAAACGAGGTGAGCGCATGGCAAACGCACGTGGCGGGAAGTAAGGCGAGGAGCGAATTGAGAGACAGGACGTGGAAAAGCTGCAAGGGAGGCACCCGGGAGAGCAAGGGAAGGATTGGAAGAGAGGGAGAAAAGAAGTAGGTGAAGGCAAAGGGTGAATATATATATATATATAAAAGTAAGTAAGGGAAAAGGAGGAGAGAGGCAGGATATGGGTTTAAGATTTTCCGAAATGTATTTTTTATCTTATTCAATGTATCTTTTATCTCATTTTCCGATACACGTTATAACATGTTCAACAAAGAAAAAAAATTGCAAAATTAAATTGCTTACGTTCGCTACACTTACGCTATCTAGAATACTCTAAGACCGCACTCGACTGTACGTCCGCACTCTTCAACAGCTAGGCGAGAAAAGACCTCGACTATCCTCGATCTATCCGATCTATCCCGACCTTTCCTTCCACCATACGCAGCGAGCGCCTGGGCGGTCACGCAGGTCACTCCACGCACATCTGCCATCTTCTTTCTCTTTCTATCATGTAGCTCTCTCTCTCTCTCTCTCTCTCTCTCTCTCTCTCTCTCTCTCTCTCTCTCTCTCTTCCGCTCAACGGAAACTTTGGGTCCGTTCAGGTGCAATTTCATGAACGCTAGAAACCAGCGGCAGCGTCAAGAAAATGTGGGGGAAAATGTTCCGTTGAATTTTGTGGTACGCTAAAAAGCTGAGACGGTCTAAACTTTTTTCTCCGCTACATTTTCTTGACGCTGCCGCTGGTTTCTATTTATTTCATGGACGCTAGAAACCAGCGGCAGAGTATGCAAATTTGACAGATGAGATGTCTTGGCAAGGAAAACATGCTGTAGAACATATTAGCTGAACAAAATTGGACTTTTATACATTCTACATTTATGTTGAAAAATATCACTGTTTAGCCAGTATACCTTGTTGTTGTTGTTAGACAATAGGAAAGGATATAAACCGCATTAGCGGTTTGCGCAGTTGTTAGAATAGTGCAGGAGAGTTTGCTCTTATTGTTTCATATTCAATTTGAATTTTACATCTGAAAGTATCGTATTGTGCATGTATTCAATTTTTACATCGATAAATTTTGGATAGATAATGTTTCTCTAAAAATATCTTATAATTCTTATATTTACTCAAAGTTATAATTATAATATAATAAAGTAATTGTTGTAACTAGATGTAATCTTAAGGGCCCTGTATACCCATGTCAGCCATCTTAAATTGAGAGATGAAATATGGACAATTCTTACGGAAGATCTCAAATAAGAAGGATGGAGTCACCGTACGATTGAATATAAGCGCTCAAATAAAAGATGAAAGCATATTGTATATATGCTTACCTGCTCATTAAAATTTGCTGGTCCTAATATAGAAGGTGTAGTAACAGTGCAATGAAAAATTGACTGCTGATGCCGTCGACGTAGCACTGTTCTGGAAAATGGTTTATGGCACTTTATTGGATTATTATTTGAGGCAATGGACAGCACATTGACATAATCAACAAACTGAAGCTCAATAATGCACAATTTTTAGTACGATTAATGAGTTATTTTACCAATGAGATCTTCCGCAAGACAATTGTCCACTGTTTCCCGCCGCGACCACTCGAGAGAGTCGAGAGTCGACTGGTGGGGAACACGCACACAAGAGAAAGAACGTATCTGAGGGCACAGGTACGTGCTTTCTCTTGTGTGCGTTTCCCCCACCAGCCGACTCTCGAGTGACTCGCGGCCACATCGCGGCGCTCTATATCAAGCTACGAAGCTTCCTCCAGTAGGTGTCGTGCCACTCGACCGCTGTATTTTTCGTGACATCCAGGGGCCTTAATAAAAAATAATAAATTTAACGATATATTGTATGACACCATAATTTTTTTTTTTTACATAGGGCTTTAGCTCAGGAGAAGTGCGAGGATAAAGCGAATATTTTCTCTGTTGCTACTAGTAAAGCTAGGCCTCGTGCGCGTTCCCCTATTTCGTCTAAACCCGAATTGATCTTCCCGTAATATTTCTTCCGCCCTTTTCTCAATCTTATACCTACTTTACACGATTCTATTTAAAATGTTTGACGCGTAGGAAATTAAATTAATCGTTTTAAAAAGTTTTGCACACTTGAAATAAAAGATTTACTTACTGTTTAAAATAAAAAGTTGCAATTTTCTACAATTTTTTTTAGTTTATTATAAATTTTTATTTTACCGATTTAAATTACAAATCTAATTTATGAGACACATTAAATATATATATAGATAGATAAAAAATGGTTTACCAATAAGAATTATCGATACCAATTTCGTTTATTTTTAAATAAATTTAATTAATTATACAAAACATTACTGATGCGTGTGTGTGTGTGTGTGTGTGTGTGTGTGTGTGTGTGTGTGTGTGTGTGTGTGTGTGTGTGTGTGTGTGTTACATGTGTTTACAGATATTCATATATATGTATAAATTTTGATCTGTGCGAATCACAAACCGATAAATCTCTTTATGCATTCCGTATTTATCACACATTTTTATATCTTTCAATTATTATCTTACTGTCAACTTTTATGTCTCGTTAATGTGTTTGTCAAAAAGAATTCCCTTTCTTACGTCAGAAATATTAACATAGTATAATTCCGCTTTCTTAATTAAAAAGCAAATTGTAATAATTTTTATTAATTAATATTAATTAACATTATTTAATATATATATTAATAATTGTTAATTTATATTATTTATAATATTATATCTTTTTATAAAAATATAATTTATAAATAATTTATAAATTAATTATGTAAAATTATTTTATATTCTTTATATATTCTTTATTTATTCATTATATATTCTTTATATACCAGAATAAATAAACAAGTGACAAACAGTTGACAAAATAATAAAATAGTTTTATTAATATTTCAATTTATATTTATAGTTTAGTTATGCTTTGTTAGGAAGATACACAAAATTATTAAAATTTGCTTATTACACATCCGAAATATGTAAGGAAAAACCTGGAAATACATATACATATATACACATTTTACCGAAAAAATTTATAACATAAACTAACGTTACATAAATTTTACACAAAATAAACGGGAAATTTTGTGTAAAGAGTCAATACATGTTGAATTCGTATAGGTAATAAATGTTCTCGCAGTATTATATATTTTTGTGCTGTGACACTTATACAAGGTGAATAATTACTCGTCATTGGGATCTGTTATGTCTCTCTTTCGTTTATCTGAGTTGAAATTGCTCATTGACAAATTTCTAACGGAATTAAAGTAGTCGTTATTATGTACTCATATGTAGAATAACTAACCCTCCAGTAGGCGCGTGGGATGTATTTTGCACTCCAGATTTATTTTCTTCTAATGAGTGTTCTGAATTCATTTCAATACAGATCCAATTACTATGGAAAAAAATATTGAAATTAAAATATCAATCTACTAATATACTTTAAGATGTGTGCAACAATAAACAACATCAAACAGAAAACAAAAAAGTATTAATTGGTTTAATATTTACAGCATAAATGTTGTGGGATGTAATTTACACCCCACATGGTATTTTACATTTCAAATTTTCATATTTACTAAAAAATTAAACAAGAATGAATTAGTCGGTGTTTAAAAAGTTACCGTTATATGAATATCATAAAATTATAAAAACAAAATATTATTTGAAAATTTAAATAGACCGAATTTTATTAATGCATAATCGTATTTTTGTATTATAGTAATTATTGTTTAAGGTTTTCATGTATCTAGTGAATTTCTTAAATTTATTGTTATTGTGGGGAGAAGAAATCTAACGCTGTGTAGAACAATGTACATAATGTAAAAACCAAAGCCAATAATTACCCATCTATAGCCCTTCCTTGTCATTTTGTTTGTTCAGATGGTGCCTACGGTTCCTCGTATGAAGTAACGTCCAACTCTGTGTCTGACCTAAATAGATCGTTCCAATTTGTAAGTGAGATTATTGATTCTAAAGTACTCGAAACATTCCTGATGTAAATTTATATATCACATGATTAAAAATAAACATAGGCGACAGATATATTAATAAAGATGGCATTTAATAGTTATAGTCATCATGTACCTACATTACTAAACTATTGAAAATATTGTTTTTGTGATGTGATTAAAAAATAGAGAAATTAGAGAAATTATTTAAAATATTGCAGTTATAAATTATTCTTACGACAAGTCAGTATATATAGTGTATAAAATAAGCAAAGCGAATAACTACTCATCATGTGCGCCTGTTTCTTCTGTAGCTTGTACAAATGATTGAACAGGCAAATCAGGTGGACTTTGACTTTGGCGTTCTGCATTCGTAATGTAACCCGTGGAACTAGAAGTGCATGGCCTATATTAAAACGTATTTAAAATATTACAAAATTGTACGCATTATTTGATGCTATTTTGTACTTATTAATGTGATCCGTAATGGAACGAAGTTATGAGACTTATGAGAGTGAGGGAGGGAAGAAGAAAAATTGAGAAAAAGATAGATGATTAAAAATGTTTTATATCTCGATTTTCTGTAATACTAATGTCAAACAATTAATGTTTGACATTAAACTAATGTTGTGATTTTTGTACGTATACAGAGTGTCCCATTTTAATCTGTCATCCCTTTTATCAAGGTTAAGCCGAATTAGAAATATATTCAGACAGAAGTTATTTTGATGTTAATCGGGTCTGATCGTGACCTTTATTTTACCTTAGGTCAAAGGCAGAATATTATTTCAAGGTAAACTTAATTTTTTAAAATAAAAACTTCCATTTTTTCTGCATATTCTTGTAGCTGATGTCGCACGCTTTCTAAATATTATAATACATTTTTCTTCGCGAAGACTATTCTGAAGTATATTAAATTTTGATATAAATCTTTTTAAGAATGTTTTGGAGGTATCGATTTAACCAAAAGTCATGGAAATATTAAAAACACCGATATTAACTCTCCAGAGATCCAAAGACAAAAAAATGTATATAAATATAAATAGTTACGGCAAGTCTAATAGAATGTAAAAGACATAGATTCAGTAACTGTAAATAACTTACTACTTTTTTTTTTTAAAAAGAATTAGCAAAAAAATTTTTAAGAGTAAATTTGCTCTGAATTCGACTTAATAAAGTGAAATCTGTGAAAAATTATAGAATTCCGTACTGTACGCGCCGAAAGTCCGATCACGAGCAATTTTACTGTCTTTTTTTATGATTTCTCTAAAACTATGTTGTAAATTATTTCAAATTTTGTTGCCATATTTTTGTTTGTAAATTGATGATCTACTTATGTGTAAAATATCACTATATATTAATAGCATTTTTTAACGTTTTCTTTACACTTTTCTATGTAACGTTACAAGCGTTATTTTATACGTAAAATAATGATAGAAATCGAATAATATAATATCTACTTACTCATTTTGATTATTGGAGATCTGGATTATCGGACTCTGCATTATTGTGTTCTGGTTTCTTCTTATAGAACATCCTCTTTTTTTATGGTTGTGTAAAGTCCCATAGTCATATAAATAAGAATATACTTTTCCGCATATCCTACATGTTGCCCTACATTCATTTGAACCCGTATAATATTGTTGTAGCTCTTCAGATAGTTCACTATGCCATTTATCGGGATATTCTCCATGTTTATTACCTAAGTGTGTTCTTAATTTTTTTTTGAAGTTACATTCTAGACTTGCCTCAATTTTTTCACCACATTCCATGCATGTTGCCGAACAAATAAAGGGTCCTAATCGATGGAAATAATTTTTCCATAATTGCCACTCGCTGTCTCCTGGCAATTCCATTATACCTTGCTGTATGTAACTAACTTAGTTACAGAATGTCTGATACTAACGTTGTACAGAAATCCATTCAATTGTCGATGGCAAAATTTCTCACAAAGGTCAAAAAGTGGGATATGGTTTATTTATCGGGTTGTATGTCAATACACGAGACGAGTTAGGCTGAAGTCACATGTTTACTATTTATATAAATCGCGTGTCACTCTTTCCTATCCCTATATATTTCATCCTAATATATATATTTGTAAGTATTTCGAACATCTTTTTCCATTTTACGTTTGTCGAAAGCTGTTTCTAAATTCACAAATCCTATATAGGCGGTCTTTTTTCATTATTTTCTCTGTTGCTAGTCGTAAAGCAAGACTTCGCGCGTTCCCCTATTTCATCTAAATTCGAATTAATCTTCCTTTAATATTTCTTTCACCCTTTTTTCAATACTACTTTGCACGATTTTATTTAAAATTTTTAACGTGTAGGAAGTTAAACTAATCGTTTTAAGAGGTTTTGTATACTTCAAATAAAGATTTGCTGTTTAAAATAAAAAGTTACAATCTTCTATAATTTAGTTTTCAGTTTATCATAAATTTTCATTTTACTGATTTAGTTTATAAATCTAATTTATGATTATGAGACACATCGAATATATGTAAATAAATAAAAAATGAATTGCCAGTAAAAATTACCGATATAAGGATACCAATTTCGTTTATTTTTAAATAAATTTAATTCTCTATACAAAACATTATATATATATATGTGTGTGTGTGTGTGTGTGTGTGTGTGTGTGTGTGTGTGTGTGTGTGTGTGTGTGTGTGTGTGTGTGTGTGTGTGTGTGTTACATGCGTTTACAGATATTCATCTATATATATATTAAAATTTATATATATATATATATATATATATATATGTAGGTCCGGAAGTATGTTCCGGGACTTTTATTTTTTTACATCGGTATATTCCAGGACATTTGGCAGTTTCCAGGACTGTCCTGGAAAAAATTCATGTCCTACGGCACGTTTCGGGACAATTTTTTGAATCTGATTACATATATATGCGTTATATTCCAGGACTGTACATTTCAAAAAACGTAAACAGTCCCGGAACATACCTCTAGACCTACATATATATGTATAAATATGTATAAATTTTATATGTATATATATGTATTTTATATGTATATATATGTATATATATGTATTTATATGTATATATATGTATAAATTTTAATCTGTGCGAATCACAAACCGATAAATCTCTTTAAGCATTCCGTATTTATCACACATTTTTATATTTTTCAATTATTATCTTATTGTCAACTTTTATGTCTCGTTAATGTGTTTGTCAAAGAGAATTCTCTTTCTTACGTCAGAAATATTAACATAGTTTAATTCCGCTTTTGTAATTAAAAAGCAAATTGTAATAATTTTTATTAATTAATAATAATATGTTTATTAATATTTATTAATTAATATTAATTAATATATATTAATAATTTTTAATTTATATTATTTAAAATATTACATTTTTTTATAAAAAAATAATTTATAAATAATTTATAAATTAATTTTATAAAATTATTTTATATTTTTTATATATTTTTTATATATTCTTTATATACAAGAATAAATAAACAGTTGACAAAATAATAGAATAGAGTTTTCTAATATTTCAATTTATTTTTATAGTTAGTTATGCTTTGTTAGGAAGATACACAGAATTAATAAAATTCGCTTAATACACATTCGAACTATGTAAAGAAAAAGCGGGAAGTGCATATATATATATATATATATATATATATATATATATATATATATATACACATTTTACCGAAAAAATTTATAATATAAATTAATGTTACATAAATTTTACACAAAATAAACGGGAAATTTTGTGTAAAAAATCAATACATGTTGAATTCGTATAGGGAATAATTCTTCTCGTAGTAGGATATATTTTTGTGTTGTGACACTTATACAAAGTGAATAATTACTTGTCATTGGGATCTGTTACGTCTCTCTTTTGTTTATCTGAGTTGAGATTGCTCGTTGACAAATTTCTAACGGAATTAGAGTGGTCGTCATTATGTAGTCGTTTGTTGAATAATTAACCCTCCAGTAGGCGCATGAGATGTATTTTGTACTCCAGGTTTCTTTTCTTCTAATGAGTGTTCTAAATTCATTTCAATAAAGATCCAATTACTATGGAAAAAAATATTGAAATAAAATATCAATCTATTAATAAACTTTAAGATGTGTGCAACAATAAACAACATCAAACAGAAAACAAGAAAGTATTAATTTGTTCAATATTTACAGCATAAACAATGTGAGATGTAATTTACACTCCACACGGTATTTTACATTTCAAATTTTCATATTTACCAAAGAATTCAACAGGAATGATATAGTCGGTGTTTAAAAAGTTACCGTTATATGAATATCATAAAATTATAAAAACAAAATATTATTCGAAAATTTAAATAAACATCGAATTTTATTAATGCATAATCGTATTTTTGTATTATAGTAATTATTGTTTAAGGTTTTCATGTGTGTATCAAGTGAATTTTTTAAATTTATTGTTATTGTGGAGAGAAGAAACCTAACGTTGTGTAGAACAATAATATGCATAATGTAAAAACCAAAGCGAATAATTACCCATCTATAGCTCTTCTTTGTCATTTTGTTTGTTCAAATGATGCCTACGGTTCCTCGTATGAAGTAACGTCCAACTCTGTGTCTGACCTAAATAGATCATTCCAATTTGTAAGTGAGATCATTGATTCTAAAGTACTCAAAACATTCTTGTAAATTTATATATCACATGATTAAAAATAAAACATAGGCGATATTAATATAAAGATCGCATTTAAAAGTTATAGTCATATGTACCTACATTACTAAACTATTGAAAATATTGTTTATTTTTGTGAGGTGATTAAAAAATAGAGAAATTAGAGAAATTATTTAAAATATTGCAGTTATAAATTATCCTTACGACAAATCAGTATAATGGTGTATAAAATAAGCAAAGTGAATAACTTACTCATCAAGTGCGCCTGTTTCTTCTGTAGCTTGTACAAATGATTGAACAGGCAAATCAGGTGGACTTTGACTTTGGCGTTCTGCATTCGTAATGTAACCCGTGGAACTTGAAGTGCTTGGCCTGTATTAAAACGTATTTAAAATATTATAATTGTATGCATTATTTGATGCTATTTTGTACTTATTAATGTGATCCGTAATGGAGCGAAGTTATGAGACTTATGAGAGTGAGGGAGGGAAGAAGAAAAATTGAGAAAAAGATACAATTAATGTTTGACTAAACTAATGTTGTGATTTTTGTACGTATACAGAGTGTCCCATTTTAATCTGTCATCCCTTTTATCAAGGTTAAGCCGAATTAGAAATATATTCAGACAGAAGTTATTTGATGTTAATCGGTTCTGATCGTGACTTTTATTTTACCTTAGGTCAAAGGCAGAACATTATTTCAAGAGAAACTTAATTTTTTAAAATAAAGACCCATTTTTTCTCGCTTATTCTTGCAGCTGATGTCGGAACGCTTTCTAAACATTATAATAAATTTTTTTTTGTGAAGACTTTCCTGAAGTATATTAAATTTGTTATAAATATTTTTAAGAATGTTTGGAGGTACCGATCTAACCAAAAGTCATGGAAATATTAAAAACACCGATATTAACCCTTCAGATATCCAAAGACAAAAAAAATGTATATAAATATAAATAGTTACGGCAAGTCTAATAGAATGTAAAAGACATAGATTCAGTAACTGTAAATAACTTATTACTTTACTTTTTTCTTAAAAAAAATCAGCAAAAAAATTTTCAAGAGTAAATTTGCTCTGAATTTGACTTAATAAAGTGAAATGTGTGAAAAATTATAGAATTTCGTACCGTACGCGCCAAAAGTCCGATCACGAGCAATAATTTTACTGTTTTTTTTTTGCAATTTCTTTAAAACTATGTTGTAAATTATTTCAAATTTTGTTGCTATATTTTTGTTTGTAAATTGATGATCTACTTATGTGTAAAATATCACTATATATTAATAGCATTTTTTAACGTTTTCTTTACACTTTTCTATGTAACGTTACAAGCGTTATTTTATACGTAAAATAATGATAGAAATCGAATAATATAATATCTACTTACTCATTTTGATTATTGGAGATCTGGATTATCGGACTCTGCATTATTGTGTTCTGGTTTCTTCTTAAAGGACATATATTTTTATGTCGGTATAAAGTCCCATAGTTCGATAAATAACAAAGTACTGTCCCGCATTTTCTACATGTTGCCTTACATTCATTTGAACCCGTATAATATTGTTGTAGCTCTTCAGATAGTTCACTATGCCATTTATCGGGATATTTTCCATGTTTATTACCTAAGTGTGTTCTTAATTTTTGTTTGAAAGGACGTTCTTGATGAGCCTTAATTTTTTTACGACATTCCATGCATGTTGCCGAACAAATAAAGGGTTTAGGTCGATCGAAATAATTCCGGATCCATTGCCACCTATCTTCTGACAATTCCATTATTACCTTGCTGTATGTAACTAACCTACTTACAGAATGTCTGATACGACTGATACTAAACGTGTGGTTTACAGAAATCGCCTTAATTGTCGTGTGCAAAACTTCTTACAAAGGTCAAAGAGAGGGATATATATGGTTTATTTATCGGGTTGTATGTCAATACACGAGACGAGTTAGGCTGAAGTCACATGGCATGTATTTTCCGCGTAACCAATTAGAAACGTTTCGCATTTTCGGTTACGCATATGGAAGAGATTACTTTACAAAATTTCAAGAAAGACTGTGTCAATCTAAAAATCCTATGGGACTCAATAAACTTAAACAGTTAAATGAGAAACAATTAAATATGTTATTGTACAACCATTTATGAATAAAAGATATGAATAATTTTAAGAATTTTAAAAAGATATAATTATCAATATGTTTAGAATTAAAAAAAATTAGAATCTAATTACGATAAAAATAACAATAAAAACATATAAGAATCTTCCTGTATTTAAACGATTTTTATTTTAATATCGATTAAATTGACTTAAGAGGATTTGTTAGTTTGTTGCTAATAATTTCTATAATTCCCAATGCTTATCTAGAATTTTTGTATTTTGTATAGATATATTTTTTTATCCAAGATGGATGGTTCTTTTGTATTTAAAATTCTTCACGATGCCGGAAGCTACCTATATTTTCGATAAAGGTTTTCCAGTGTTCTAGTAAAAGATAAAAACCGCTTTCCTACTGTTGCGTACAACCGCGCGTCTATCTGAAAAAACTGCTCTCTCAAGCCGGTCGGTCACCCATCCGAGTATACCGCGCCTACTTTGCTTGACTTTGATGATCGAATGGACAAGTGACGATCCTCGACTGACTCTGACGCTTCCTTCTTACCTGTACTTATGGCACGCCGTTTTACTTTTTAATGGCATAATAAATATTCCATTCAATATAAAAGATCAAAAAATAATAGTCTTAAGAAAAATCACAATAAATTAAAATTATGTCAAGACATCATAAAAATTCGGAATTATTTTTACGTGTCGATATAATTTTAATTCAACCAATTTTTATGATGTCACGACATAATTTTAATTCATCGAATAAAAATTTGATATACATAATAAAAATTGCATGGCACACCGTTTTACTTTTCAATAGCATAAATAATAATCTATACAATATAAAAGTTTCAAAAAATAATTGTCTTGAGAAAAATAGCGATTCTTACTAATGAATTAAATTTATGTCGAACATAATAAAAATTGGATAAATTAAAATTATGTTGGGACATAATAAAAATTCGGAATTATTTTTATGTCCTAACATAATTTTAATTTTACGAATTAAAATTATGTCTGTACATCATAAAATATAGATGAATTAAAATTATGTCGAGACATCATAAAAATTGTATGGAACGCCGTTTTACTTTTTAATAGCGTAAATAATATTCTACATAATATAAAAGTTTCAAAAAATAATTGTCTTGAAAAAAATAGCTATTCTTACTAATGATTTTAAATTATGTCGAACATAAAAAATTGAATGAATTAAAATTATGTCCGGGACATAAAAATAATTCCGAATTTTTATTATGTTCCGACATCATAGTAATTCATCATAACTCATCGAGACATCATAAAAATTGAGATCATAAAATGAGATCTAAAAATTAGACATATAAAATGAGACATTATAAAATTGAATGAATTAAAATTATGTCGAGACTCATAAAAATTGTATGAATTAAAATGATGTCGACATAAAATGAATGAATCAAATTATGCGAGACTCATAAAAATTGAATGAATTAAAATTATGTCGAGATATAATAAAATTGAAACATAAAAATTGAATGAATTAAAATTATGTCAAGACATCATAAAATTAAATGAATTAAATTATGTCGACACCATAAAATTCGGAATTTTTTTATGCAACACGTGCATGGAAAGTGCCCCATACGCACGCACACGTGCGTGATAGACCACTTCCAGGCACTACAACATAAAATAAGAAGTGTAAGTGTGTGTAAAGATGAAAATTCCGGGTGCGGAGTACGCACGAGCCGAAGGGGGAATTTTCATCTTACGACACTTGTTACACAAATAACTATACGTATCGACATAATTTTATTCATTCAATTTTTATGATGTGACATAATTTAATTCTCAAATTAAAATTATGTCAAACATAATAAAAATGGATGTATTAAAATTATGTCCGGACGTGATAAAAATTCGAAATTAAATATTTTATATATGTCCAGACATAATTTTAATTCGGAATTAAAATTATGTCAGGACATAAAATAATTCCGAATTTTTATTATGTCCTGACATAATTTAATTTATCCAATTTTTATTATGTTTGACATAAATTTAATTCATTAGTAAGAATAGCTATTTTTCTCAAGACTATTTTTTGAAACTTTTATATTAAGTAGAATATCATTTATGCTATTAAAAAGTAAAACGGCGTTCCATGTGTACTTGTCTACAACATATCTTTAAAATGTTAAAAAATCTTATGGGTCCTAGGACGTGGAAATTTTTGAAGTAAAACTTCTTTAGGAACGGTAGTGAGTTCGATTCGCGACACGAAAAAGTGTAACGGAAGTTTTCTCAAAATCTGCTTATATAATACATAATAAAAGCATCATATTCAAGAAGTAAATATATAGAATAATGCTAATAAAGTTTAAAAATCACGACTGCGCAATAACGAGTGCGAAAACCGAGAATTCTGAAAATTCATTTGACGTCTAAAACACACGCCATTTTAAGTAATTCTATTAATTTTATCATATTTAATTTATAACAAGTATTTCTCAGTCCCAAAAATAGTCCCTTCTATTTATCCATAAAAATCAGGACATATTATTTTATTTATGAGGCTTGTACTAAATAAAAACGTGCTTTACTATATACCACACACGTGTGTGCTCGTTTTCTCTTGCGCGGTCGTAGCTTCTTCGTTCCTCCACATTTCGTCTAGTATTTATTGGTATACAGGTATGTACATATCTCGCCGGCGCGGGGTTTTCCCGCGAGAGCTCCTCCGTTATATTTTGTACAAAGTCCGTGTAAAAATACAGCAGCCCCATCTTATATCAATTATAAGTTTATGTGATACGCGATAAGAGTTAAAATAATAACAGTCTCGCCTCTCGGACGTATCAAATATTCCGAATAGGTTCGGATCGAGACCACTTGTGCCCTCGACTTTGTTCGGATCCGAGTGTTGTGTGTTGTGTCATTTGGCATGCGGGGGGACACGTGCGATCCCACCACCCCGCCACTAATCATTAAATGGAACAAGAAGCACTCGAGCTTAACGGGAATGACTACGGCATTTAACTGTAGGTACGAGCAATCAATTTGTTGAGTGGGCGCCTAGTCGGCTCAGCCCTATCGTCACTCGCGGATCAAAAATAGTGTGTTCAGCTACGACTACTGAACTAAGATGCTTTCTCAGATCATACGACGAGCACACATACATACGGGAAAGTTTTATACACTGGTACGGCAACACCAGCAATTTTCCCTGCTAGATAATTCGCACGACAGTCTTCGAGATCAGCTACTATCCTTTTACAAAAGTAAATCAATCTTCCCGCGTAAAATAAACGGAGTTAGAAGGAATCTAATTTCCATTGGAAACTTTTTAACTTTGTTATTCTGTTCTTATTCACTTAATTTGAATAGAAATCAAAATTCCTTTTAACGCCAATTATGTTATCTCCTTAAAGTACATGTATGTTTCGTGAAAAGTTTTTGATTCTCTTACTGGTTTTTTCCCTTAACAGTACAACTATAATTATTTTTTTCTAATTTAGTACTAAGAATAAGTACAGTGGTTAATATATCGTGCGTAGTTCAATTTGTTAAATAAAGAGTTGCGTTTAAGTTTCTATGCTAAAACGTGCATTAATGAAAAAATACGGATGTTGTTATGTGATATTTAAAACAGATTGTTATCTATTTTCCTTTCTAAACTCATTCACGTTTCTCAGTGAACGTTTCGCTTTGATTTCGCTATTAATTGATTATTTTCTCGATTGCTAAATGTCCGTCGACATCTCTAAATGGCACAAAATTCTTCTCGTATGTATATGTTCTCCATCGCGCTCGCCGAATTCTTAGGATCGTTAGAAAACTGTTAATTGCGTAACAATACACACTTACGAATTTGATTCACTTCGCCGCGACTAAGTCTCTCGGTAGACAGACTACACAAGGGTAACAGCTACGTTTTATCATCTACACATTACAGAATCCGAATATCTGAATATTTCTGCCGTCTACTTGCTGATTCTACGATCAAGCTACACGCTTTCTTGTTTTCGCCCTCTTTTCGTTCTTCGCCTCCTTTTTTTTAAATTATAACGCAAATCTTACGACCAAAGCGGAATACGTACTACTTACTTGTACATACGACATATATAAGTATGTATCACAATATATGTGTATATATATATGTATATGTATAGATGCATATAGACACAACGGGGTACGAACGAAGTTAACGAGTGTTCGGATTAATACGGATTAAACGCTCGCCGCGCTCGCACGCGAATTCGTAGCGATTTCTGCGCAGCGACTAGGCACAACAAAGTGAATCGCGCGACATGGCTTATAATCGGTTAAACTGGTTAAAGATTCGGGAATTGAACTGAGATTTCAGTGGATTTAAATGCTGCAGATGCTATATTTCTTTATCCTTTCTTATTCTCTTCTGTTTTCAATGTGTAAAACGTATTGATTTTTCAAATATCTCAAATAGCTTATAAATTAAAAATTAACTTCTTACTCAAAGTTAAGAATTACGTTAAGATAAATTCCCCTTTTATAGAACGCGTCCAATTTTATAAAATAAATCCCATTAAATTAAATTTTATTCAATCCACGATATAGCATCGAGAATTTAACTCATCGAAATGACATCGATTTCAATTCCCGATTAATTTAAGACAGGATATAACACAGCTCGGTCTTAAAAGTAAAAGCACGCTTCCTTAAAATTTAAGCAATTCTGTCTAAGGGTTCATGTAAAAGTAACATCACATCTTCTTATGAATTAAGTACATTTACGGGAGCGTGTGTATGTATGTATATACACACATACACACATACGCGCGCACAAGCGGATCTTTCTGGCGAATTGTTGAATTATGAACACCAGCTTCGCAGTTGTAGAACTAATTATGGACGTACAAAATACGGTCGGCCACGTATAGTTACCGCATTAGACAAAGCACAATTTTTGCGAAGTCTTAGCTTACCTATATACGTAATAATTATAAATATTCTTATGAGCTTTGGAAGTTAAAATATCGCTCACTTAACAAATTAGGCTTCAACTTTTTACTTAACAAATGCGTATCAATAGAATATAGCGCTAAGTTTTAATAATTGATTGACACATTCTTTGAAAAGATAAAGAACGAAATAAAATTAATTAGCGATAAGCTTTCTTTAATTCAAAATAGTACATGGTTTGGAGATAAAACTTTCACTCGCCGGAGAAGTTAATTCATTTAACTTCGAACAGTGTATATTTTAAATTAAATACGACTTGCTTACGTTAAATTATACAAGTATACGCAGCCATATTAATAATTTTAGTCAAATAGCTTCAATCAAATTAAAAGAAACCTATCAGACCCTGTTTATCATTTAGTAATTTATACGTAAAATGTAACTAGTTATTTTTACGTTATCTCTATCTCTCTCGTTCTCCCGCTGAATAATACTTCTTGTTAAGGAATGATACAAAAATGAATGCCGCCAACGAGCGTATTAATATTATTAATGTTATTATCCTTGAGTATCGAGTCCGTATCGATCCGACCTTGTTACTTTATTATACAAAGCGACTCCTCATAGTCTCGACACGTAGAGCCGGTGGTATGAGAAGTCGGCGATCGTAAACGGATCTTAAAGAGGATGCATTAACCGTACTCATACGTGTTGGCTAATAAGAGCTAGTTTAGTTGATTTCATAACGATTAACCAAGCCGGCTTATCGCGGTTTGTCGTCATGGGTGAAATCGTGGGCAGTTCAGGGGGATCACGGCGACACACCCGAGGGGAATGCACATGAAGCTGACTCGTGAAACGCGAACTCGCAATACTCTGTATCGAGATATGCTTTTAGCTCGAGTGCACGTGCCGCGAGCGCAAGGAACTTAAACTCGGCAAATACATTCGACAATGCGTTGCAAAAGAACATCAATTAAGCAGAATCGATAGAAGTCCATTTTGTAAATGTATGAATTTTAAAACGCTTGTAATACGAAACAAATGGTAACCGTATCTCCTCAATTTAATTTTGAAATTAAAAATGTTTTTTTCTACTTTAAGTATTGTACAGTAAATTTGATTATATGGATATCTTTCTGCAGAAATTTCTTTGACAAAAGAAATTTAATTATAAAAGAACAATTATCTATCGATTCTAATTAAATCAATTATCTTTTGCAGAGCGAACAGGAATGTCTGAGCGATAAAACATATGTACAAATAGAAGTTACATTCAGAAATGCGGTCAGACATGTAAGAGGCATAAGTATACCAAATGATAGCACCAGATATTGGATTTCAACATTTGAAGATCGAGTATGAAATAGGAGAAACAGCACGTCTCCACCGTTAACAATCACGAGCAACGAAAATCGCCAAAAGTCGGCGTAATGGGTGTCACTGAAGATATTTTGTATAGTCTTAAAAATATAAGCAATATCCGTTGTCGGCTCGTCTCGTGATTCTCACGGATGTACTGAAGATGCAAAGTATATCCGATAAGAAGCTTCACGAGATGCGATTAGAAATTGTCGACAATAGGAACCACGAGTGAATAATAACGTTATTTTAACGTTACAGGCAGATCGGGCGGCGAAGAAACAAGAGACCCTCTCGACGATCTGTTCGGAACTTGCCTGACATTCTACGGTTTCTTCCATCAATGTCAGATCAGCTCTGATACATTAAGTGGTACATTAAGTGTTGTTCCTCTACGTCGATACCATAGCCCTAGCTAGTACGTTACATTATAGCAATAGCTATAATATAGAGTTACGTGTTAATTATATCATAGCTAAAGATATATGTCGCAATTTTATAATGTATTTTAGCTATATTATAGCTAGGGCCATAATATAAAGTATATAATAGCTATGTTACAGCTAGGGTTAAAATATAGAGTATCTTATAGCCGTATCATAGCAACGACCGTAATGTAGTGTCTGTTACGACTACATTATAACTAGGGCTATAATCTCAAAGGGAGCGACTAATAAAAGTTAGTCAATCAAGGCTGCCGACGCAATTTTGTCATCCTCTTACGACCGATATATCGCCATTTAAATGAAAACTACGCCATTTCTCAGACGTGATTTTCCCTAAGCGTCAGAAAAGAGGGTACAGAGTAACAGCACAGGCACAGTGTAAAGAGACTTTAAGATAAAGCATTACTTTCGACGTCCCAAAATACCGCGTTTGCATTTTGAGATTAATGTTGCGCACTGATCCCTGAAAATTTAAAGCTACCATCGAAAACGAATTGTAATCTGCATTCATAGCATAGTTCCGGGAAATATTAGACGAGTAGATCAATATTTATATATTTGCGGCGCTTACACCAGTCGCACTTTAAACGATGGATTTGGCCCCTTTCTTTGGAAGAAGAAAACTGGCTTGATCGTTGAAAAAACTAACGCCGACACATTTTATACGTTCGTCAGCGCAAATTCCGTTCATCGCAATCGCGCGTGAGAAACGTTCATCGCCGATCACAGCGCGAACGTTCGCAAACGTATAATCTGTCGCCGCGCTATTGCTCCACTCTAGAGATGCGGAAAGGAAGAATGACGAAAATCAATGTCACGTCTTTGCGACGTGTGCTTATAGAGCGAACAGTTGAAAGAAAAACAAACCAAGATTGTTCGATAAATCGGGCAACTAAACGAATCTTCCCTTCCACGTTCTCGGACGGGATTTTTCCACGCACGAGCTAGCTATTCAACGCGAAACTATCTATCATCGCGCGCATCCTAAAGTATTATTTATTCTCGCGCTCGGATACAAGGGATGAAATTATGCAAGACCTACTTAGTCGCGTAGCGATTCGAAATAAACTCAAACAATATCGAAATCCATGGTCACGTGTCCGAGAAGAGAAACTCGCTCTCGGATAGCAGTACTTCCAGATCGGAGGGTACGGTGTGCAAGTCGGAGTTGGCCGGTTCCGGCAGATCACCGCCGCTGTTTCCGATGCCGGTAGGAGCGATTTGGCGTGCTCTGCCTATCCTAACTCGATCTTTCCTCTTGACCGTTCGCAGAAGCACCCCGGTCCTCGGCAGTTTCGTCGTTCTGCTATTCGTATGATTTACAGCTGTGGCCGGTGCCTGCGCTACTTTATCGGACTTGCGTAGCTTTACGCTGAACCGGAACGGCGGCTTGTACACCACCTGAAGCCTCGCACGTTCCTTCCTGGCGAGGGAATTCGACGAGTTCTTCAATTCCGCACCAGCCCTTCCAGTTTCCGCACCAGGACGTCGAGTGGCTGTCAACGCCTGTTGCCTCGACACCGGCAACTCTGGACCCCACTGCTCCTCCGCTAACCGTCAGACCCACCGGGGTCGACTTGCTTTTCGGCAAACCATTGACGTTGGTCCGTGCACCGATTTCTGGTCGGCATTGCGAAGATGCCAATAACCAAGAGCGCACCTTGCTTTTAGGATCAGCGTTTGTTTCTGGTTCCTTATCCGTTTGCATTGCCGAATAGTCGATCACCTCCTTTCTATGTGTCTTCTTACGCTTCCTCTTGTCATTATCGCCGCCGCTGCCGCCGGCCGGATTATTGCTGGTACTTTGTCCTTTATCTCTAGCCGATGTAATCTTCTTCCGTTTGTTCTCCTGCGCTGCAGCAGCCGCAACTTCGGCCGGTCTTTTTCGCGCAAAATCGTCCACCTGTCCGGTAGATGATCTCTTCGTCTGTTGGTTTTGCTGTTTCTTCTTGGCGTCCTTTAAATGCAAACAAAAAACTTAAGAATTTAAATTTCGAGATACAAATATTAAATTAATATATTAATATAATCAAATTATTATATTAATACATCGATAATTAAAATAAACAAGTCTATTTTCTAATTCTCTTATTTAAATTAATTTTACCTTAGACTTGTCCGCGTGTCCACCATCTTTATGTTTGCGATATGACACCTCTTTTCTCTGACCTTCTTACTAAGAGGAAGTTTGGCACGTGCCGGTGGATGCACCGTCACTCCTTCCGTACCTTCCGGTGGAAGCCGTACCGTTTCCGTCGTAGAACTGTGGATTATCGTGACGGACTTTAGCTTCAGGTCCGGTCGTTTGCCCAGTAATCTCATGCTGGCCACCTAAAAGAAAAGAAAGAAATCTTACGTGCTTGTAAATAAATTTATATTTTATTTATTTTTTCATTGACAAGAATTGGCAGAAATACAAAAAAATAACATACTATATCATATATATATATATATATATATATATATATGTACATTTCTTTACATATTTATTAGGCGATATTTTATTAATAAAAAATAATTTACAATATGTAATTACATAATGTAATTTACAATAGAAATTCAAATCACTACTTTATTCAAAGCTTTAATTAAAGTTTATGTTATCTAGAATACGGCAGCCACAAGAATTTTTGCTTCTACGTGATACTTTAATCAGTAATCTAATTAAATGTACGCACCGCAGGGGGAAAGGTACTCGGAAAGGTACAACAATGCAATAGCAAATAATTTTTGTAAAAAGCAATTAATCTCCAATTATTTTACAACAAATATTATTAGATTTCGATAGCCTACTATGCATGTGTCCCTACACTTACTCTCAGCATTGTATTTATCTCTTTTCCTTAGTCGTTTCTGAACATTTTTAACATATATAATTATATGAAATTATTGTTTTTTGCGCTTATTTTAACAAAAATATATTTGTTCTATAGACTTGTTTAATGCAACAATCTCATCAAACTAGTTATTAATTAAAAATAATAAATTAAAATAATAAACAATAGAAAAATTAATTAAATTTTTATTTTTAAAATATAATCAAGTACATGAATTTAAGAGAAAATGTAGGTGATGTTTTTATACATACCAGCAACGATATCGCTATTAAAACTATCAGAGCGGCTGCATACCAATGTTCAGCGACCCACCGTCTGAAAGTAGCGAGGCTCTCGTCGGATAATAAGAGCTTCCTTAAAGTTGCTAATGGACCGCTTGGATCAACCTAATAAAATATTTTAATTAACGCCGTTACCTACTATCTTCCACTATCTTCTGTGACCAAGTTCCATTTACCTCACGACATTTTTGAAAGACATCACAGTAGCCATTATAATCGTTACACGGAGTTCCTGGTTTCGAGAACATGTCGGGAATATCATATGGCGGGGAGTTCCAGTCGAAAGACGATCTGCGAAGAAAAGTAATTGAATTTAACAAATTTTTTATGCAAATTGATCGACGAAATAATATTTAATACGAGATAAACATACAGGCACGGTTGATTTTCCCCGGGAAGTCGACAACATAACTCGCAAGCCTTCGTCGGCGGATCGCTCGGGCCTGGTATGCATTGGCAAGATTCCAATCCGTATGCCAAGCAAATGCTGCCAGTGCACTCCTGTGAAACACAAGTTTCGCGCACGTGAGACAGATCATATTTATTCATTTAATAAGAGCACGTGTACGGTTTTTAATAGGACTGATATCTACCCCCATGAAGCAAACCAGTTCACGATTACAGATGGTCTTATTAGGCTTGTTAATGGACGGCGGACAATACGGAGAATCACCGTGACAGAAGCTCGCATCGCGGCAGCCGTTGTCATCTCTGCACTTCTCTCCGAAACGGTACTCACATTCGCCAGTACAGCACGGACCCTGAAAAGGAAAGCAAACAGAGCCGTCAAAATTACGTCGTGTTATACGCACGATGCGCCGCGTAATTACGTTATGCATATCTGTGAGTAAATTGCCTCAAGTAAATTTAACAAAATATTGCTTAAATTAATTAATATTTTCGACAAAATAAACGAACATCGAGCGATAAATGTGCATCAGCGAATCTTAATATCTTTTGCATAAAATACTGTATGCAAGTTATTAAACATTATTTATTCATTGCGTTAAATGCGCCTAATCGTGCAACAGAAATTTTATCGAATATTAAAAATATAATGGCTTCATAAAAAATAGATTAAAATGTAGCACATTTTAAAGATAGTACTTTTATAATATACGTATTCTGCTATTAGAATATTTAAACAACTAAATAAACGTTTAAATACATAGCTGGATAAACAGACATTTGAAAATTTTGGACGTTTGAACGCTTAACATTTAATATTCAAGATTGAAAAAGCACAAGCGCGGCTACAAGGTCCGGGTTAAATTTTGAGCAAGAAAAGTCGTCCTAAAATTCCCCCGACAATACAGTCCAACTCGCATTTTTTACAAGCGTCATACATACTTGACTAGGACTGCACTTCGAGCCTGGTGTGAGCGTGCACGGGGTCTCCGTGGGCGGCGGATAACGGCGCTGGGGAAAGCAGCACGAGTCTCTGCAATCTTCTTCCCAGCCGCAGTCGCACTGCTCGCCCTCCTCCACCACGCCGTTACCGCACAGCGATACTTGCGGTTCTACAATAAACAATGCAGAGTACCGTCAGGGTTAGACCAAACGGGGATAGAATAATTGGACGAGAAGATAGGAGCTGGTGCGATCAATTTCGTTTCGTTGCGACGTCGCGATATATCGCGTTCGCCGTTGCTCCCACGGCATAAAACTCACCGGTGAAGCATCCCTTTGGCGAACGTGCCTTGCTGTTGAGCACGGGATTTATGGCGTTCAGGCTGCACGGGCTGAAGCGGTTGTTGTTGCGTTTGTCGCCGCTGGTAGCACGGGCGAACATTATGAAGTTGCCGTCCTCGCCGCCCGGTGTACATTGTTCCGGATCGTGCTGGTCGCGAAAGAACAATGAGATGTATGACGTGAGCGTCATTCGTTTATTGACTGGACAACATCGTATAAAAAGGCCGTGGAATATAGAACGCGCCGTTTTGAACGCGACTAACGGAAGTATGTACGTACCGGTGAGCCAAAGTTGTGGCCGATCTCGTGAGCCAAAGTAACGTGAGAGACCGCAGGCGGTACGTGCTTCCCGTAATTTAATAGGGTCACTATACCGGTGTTCAGTGATTTCATGCTGCCGCGGTAATGCTGCAACGTTATTTCGACAATTATTTTTTATTTATATTTTTTTTTTCAACTTAAGTTTCATATTCGCGACGATTTCCAGTTCAACGGTTGCGAAAAGAAATCACATCATAAAAAATCAATTTTTTTGTCGGAGTGGATCAGCTGATCGCCATAAATAGGATCGTGCTTCAAATGTAACGTCGATCAGTACACATAAGGATAGATAAATTATTGTAGATTTTTTTAGTCTAAAATTTAATACATTTAAGTTATAATTTAATATATTTTAGTGTAATTCTCATTAAATTTTAGTTACTTCCATACTATTCGTAAATTTATAAAAAATATATATATATAATCGACATTATTTTACAAAAGTCTATTAATACTTTTCACCCACGCATACCCCGTTCTTTTCACACACGCCGCCGGCATTCTTGAGATCGCCTGTCCATGCCAAACCCAGAGTTCCCATCTCGAAATCCCGATACGTGAACATATAAGCCAGACAGAATGCGTCATAATCCTCCTCTATAACAAGGCAAACATCAACGTATTATCAGTTTAGTCCTCATTCGCATATTGACGTATTGACATTACGCCATATTGCGGCTTATTAACAAAGAGCGACAACGAGGTCCTTACCTGAAAAGAGCTCTAAATATTTCTCCACCCCGTAATTGCCTGGGAAACGATAATTAGAATCTCTCAACGCTTCCTCGCTGTGCACTTTGATGCGTTTGATCATGAAGCTGATGTTATCCGACCGCCCGTCTTGATTGAAATCTGAAAGCAGACGTGACGCTGTTCAAAACGCTAGTTGTTTCTTAAATTGCATATTTTCGGAACGGAATAATTCACTTAAACTCGTACATTATTCCAGTTCTGTTTCTTGCACCTAACGTTGACAACTCCCATGTGATTACCGTTCTCTGGTCCAAGCAGAGTAATTCGCGTGTAATATGGAACTCACACAATGTGTGTTATACATAATGGAACACAGTACGGTAATGAAAATACCATATGTACGAATAAACAGACTGGTGTACGTTTTACAACGATATAGAGTAACAAATCATTTATCAAAATACTTTAAACATTTCACACTTTTCGCGAAAAGCATCAAAAACATATCTCGTGTTAATTTTCAAATTATACACGTACAGCTTTAAAAAATGTGTTATATGCTATTTGTTTAACATTAAAAAAATTAATTTTTTCGTTATAAAAAAAAAAGATTACAAGAATCAATATTTTTTTAGAATTACATTTTCCATCTAGAATTAAGATTTGTCATAGTTTATATTTTACAACAAGTGTTTCTCAAATTAAATTGAATATTACCGTAGAATTTGAGTAACATTAAACTGGGTTATTCACATGAGTAATGTTCAAAAACTCTGTTTTGCTCTATATCCTCTAATTATTTACTAACTATTTGCTTTTTCGCTCCGGTCTTTGCAATTTCCCGTTTCGTTTATAATTCCATCGCTTTTATCACATTATTTATGTCAAAATTGTAAACGCGAAAAACAAAAAATTTGCATGCACGCGTACGCTGTGTACAAAGAAAATTTATTATTTTTATCGTATTTTCCATATAAATATCACGCTTAATTGTGCTTAATATTAAAACATAAATTGATATAAATTTAAATATCAACGAATAAAAATCGAACGAATGATTTTTCATTAATTCTTTTCTTTTTTATGAATTCCTTCTCGTATTATCATCAACCGCGGCAGAAAGGGTAAAATTCCAGAAAATTTTCATAATTCCCGTAAAGTTCCTCGGCTTTCCTCGAAAAGTCTCTGAATGTCTTCGCTTTTTTTTCTCATTTTACTTCGATATTCCCTGGTCATTTTAAATTAGATTCTCCCAACGTTTTTTCGCGTTCCTCAAGTAGTTTTCAATTTCCTCGACTTTTTTCTCCCCCTCGGCCTTTGCCATCGTCCGTTTTCCCGACCCGCCGCGAAAACTGTTAGGGTAGATCATCTTTCACCGCGCGTTCCGCGTGCGTGCGCGCGCGCACGCGGTATCATCGCCGCGAGGAAGAACACCCACCTGTGTATTTGTAGATGGAGTTGACTTTCTGCACGTGCCTCGTCATCACCTCGATACAGGCTTCCTCCGTGCCGTATCGCGCGAAAAAAATGATGGTCCGCTTGCAAGTAGAGCATGCAGGTAGTTTTCCGGGATCTACGGTCGCGCGCTTGTGCAGATGCCTCGCGATCCGATCTTTGCCGCTCGCGCTGCGGACGGGGACGAGAAATAAGGTCGCTTTTATTGCGCGATGAAAAACGCTCTCCGCACTCTCCTCTCGCAACCTCGAGCACCTAGTTCCTCCGAATTCTATTTCAACTTTCGCGACGCTTGTTGTCGTTTGTCGACACACACGTTGCTAGTACTTCGCTAACAATTGACACGTGAATTGACCCAGAAGACAAAATCAACAAACATTTCACGTTAGAGTTGAAACCGTCGTCGCTTGCCGCATTGTTTATTGTTCCTTCCTTCATCAAATCAGTCATTTAAAAAAGAGAAACGTACGTACATATCACAACAAATTGCATTTTGAGAAAAATAGAGTCTACAATAAATGTTTCTTTATATTACATTTGCTATATGTCCTTTTCCTCCTATTATTTTTTTTAATTTTTTTGTTCTTCGTGCTCTTTAAATAGATCTTTGAAGGTAAAACATTTTACACCGGTACGATCTAGTCCAAACTTTCTCACGCTTTGAAAAATAAGTTCTGTGACGTACGATAAAATGGATTTATTTGCGTGCGTTAAGCAGGAAAAAGGTTCGGGCTTTTTCTCACTAGGAATGCAAAATACTCACGCGTCCGTGTACTCGACGTCATTACTCGTTTCCAACGTTAACACCCTCGCATTGTTTTCCCTTGAGTAGAGAGCAACGTGCTCGCCGAGCAGGGACTCGTAGAATGCCTGAGAATTGTTGTACCTATATCTGGAGGAACAGACATCGCGAAGTTTAAATTTACATTTAAAGTCCGCCATATGAAGACTGACATGGAACGCATAATATATGATAATCCCGGCCGGCGGGAGTTTCCTTTACACGTGTCTAAATTACAGCGCGTTTGCTAACAGTATGTGCTCTTTTATCATTTTCTTCGTCCGCGAATGTACTTTCATAAAGTAGAAAATATATACGAGTAAATATAAGTGCTTGGGAGAATGTCTTAATAAGGGCGCAGCCATTACGTCGCTTATATATTACTTGAATTAATCAAAAAATATATATCAAATTAAAATATTATATAAAGTCTTTAAACACGCGAGAAATCATCTTAACACAATCGTATCAAAACCAACCATCTAATATTTAAAAAAATTCTATGCAAAATAAGCTATAAATATGTAATTCTAGAAGACAACTTTAAATTAAATATGAACGCACGCCTGTCGACAAAAAAAGATTATACACATATCATCATAATTCGAGTCTTAAATATATTTTATAAACTAAGAAAGCTTCGCGAACACTATTTTGACGTCATCGTCAAACTGAAAACAATCGACCTGGATTTGGTCAAAAATACGGGAAGCAGAAAAAAAAAATTAAACTCAAAACTCGTTATCATGATTTGAGGGATGGTTTACATCCTCATCTACATCGACGATCGTCGCTTAGCGATTCGAGAGAAATAGAACTCACCTATCGAAGGAATCACGAAGAGACCCCTTTTGATGCAGCTGATGACTGGCACAGGGTAATGGATGTGGCGGGGTGGTGACGTCGGAGGTGCGATAAGCTATGCTGTGATAGGGCGGCGACGTGTCTTCATTTTTATTTCAAATACCTGCTCGTCGGCTCGATATAGTACTCCTCGAATCTGGTCACGACACTGCCGTCGAAGAGACCGTCCTGTGTAACGACGCCCTGCACCACGGCGCTCTCGTCATCTGTGAAGAGAACAGGACACGATGCCGGTTAATAAAGAATCAGCAATTGAATTTGTAGAGAAAAAAGGGATCGTTTACATCATATAGATTCAATCAACATATAACTGACAATTTTTATCACCTTTCCCCATTATTAAATATTTAAACTCGTGGGTAATAATTAATATGCAATATATGCATGTAAATATTATATACATACAGTCTGCATACAAATATATAATATTGTATAAGATAATATAATCTATACACGTATTTTATAATTTTTATAAATATTAACAATTAAATGCTTTCACGTTTTCCGGCTAAAACTTGACCCTCCATTTAATTTATTATCTGTTTTACACAATTTCACAAAATTTGTAAACTATTATAAATTTTCTTTTTAACATAATTATTAATAAATATTTCAGTTTATTATACCATAAATAAATAATCATATCAATTCTTTTTCATGTTATACTCATACGAGAAATAGATCGTTTTTCATAAATTCGAGATACGTACATGTTAACAGTATTTTTCCACGAAAATCTGGCGTATTTTAATAACGCTCGCAAGAATTGAGATTACTAAACCCATTATTAATAGTTTCCGCGGAGATGGATTCGCGTTGAATGTGCGGCGATATAACCCGCAGCTACCTTTTAAATCTGCGAAAATACGAGGGCGAATCGCGACGGCAGAAGACTCGTTCCCACGGTGCATATAAAGTTACCGTCGCGGGGTTAATTATATTTGTAGAAGCTTTCGTTTCTCCGTGTCGTCGTGCTTTCATTATTTCTTATGAAATTTTTGCGACTTCGCCCGAGTTTAGCGAAGGCACGCGGTGAGAAAGGGAAGAGGTATATGGTAACTTTTCGGACGGAATTAGAAAGGATTGCCAGGTATTTAGGATCCGAGGACGAGCCATAACTTCGTTTCGTTTCGCTTCGCGCCGTACAAATTCCATCCGGGCGGTTCAACTTCCTGAGCGAAACGACGGATTTCCGTGGAAAATTCTTGAAATCGAAGTTTGCCGTCACAGCGACAAGAAATTCCTTCTATTTGCTCTATCGCCGTCGCTAATGCGCGATGTAGCTTTGCGTAATTTAAGCATAAAATATGTGCAAATCTCATGCAAATAATGTGGGTTAGGTAATCGAACCGCGATAAGTAGGCTATGAAATAACATTATTAAATAATTAAATAAAACTCCTAAATTCTAAATAAATATATTAGTCTCTTAATACATTAAGATTTTATGTAAAACGTTTAATTTCCAAAATATAGACGTTTTAAATGCAAAATTCGACCAAAGATTAGTTATATATTTCCATTCTACTCTATTTTCTTCTTTCTGTGACAAGAGGGTGCACTGATACAACAATAACAGAAAGATTGAAATTTATCTGGTAAAAGCAGCGTGTACTGGAACTGTCGCTCAATATATGTACGTCGCTTCCGATACAATTTTGTAAAAACGTCGCAGATTGACGGAGTAGAAACTTGAGTGGAAGACGGAAAATCATGACCTCGGAGGATCAAGTCTCTTGGTTCGAAGCGAAATTTCCCGGGTAAAACGTGGGTAGATTCTAGGAATTCCAATCGTCAATCATAGACGATATTCCGGACTATCGCTAAAGGAAAGATAAATCGACTAAAGTGCTATCGCGAAGTCGGAGAAATTTACGGCCGCGTGTTACTTCCTACAAGTAATTGTTTGGATCCCTTGGTTGTTGGCGCGCGGCGGATCCGTAAATTCACCCTTCATGGTAATCGATACCCTATCCGCCCCGATAAAAGGGACAATCAGCAGCGGGGTTTTATATCGCGGGGCAATTTAACTCCGGGCGCAAAAGAAAACAATTTGCGCGTGAATAAAAATAAGGTATACAAACATGTTAGATGTTATAAGAAGCTAATTTATCACATTTAAGCTTATCGCTCTTTTTTATTTACCCTTTTAGAACGATTTGTAACTTTCTACTTGAGATTGCAGAAATTGCATCGATTTAGCAAGAAAACTCGAAATATATTTCTAGACAAATTTTAATTCAAATCGAAAATAGGAATATAAAATTAAACGCAAATTTGAAAATAAAGAACAAGACACAAAGTCAAACATTATTTCAATAATAAAAAATTACTGAACAAATCTAACTTAATTTATAAATTGAATAGTATACCTATATTAAATATCAATTTGTCAATAAATAATTTTACCTTGCATTTTATTTGATTTCATTTATATAAGAAACTTCGGGAAAGAATTAAACAATAAACTTGCAATATTTTTAATATCTGATACGTTATTTATTTTTAAATATAATCTTAATATAAAATTGATTCTCTCTTAAATTTAAAGTCGAGAGTAAATGTAGACGAGAAATTTAATATTGAAATGTTTTTCTATTTCTTTGTAGAGATAGAAATTTACTTTTATATGAAGTATCTTGTATATGAAGTATATAATACATATCATATATATATATCTTCCAAGTTTTCTAAATTATGCTTTCTTTGATCAATTTTTTCTCAGCGAAGATATAAGTCATAATGACATCTTTCTCAGTTTTGCAATATTATCTATATATCTATAACTATATATATTTTTTAATATCATACTACAAAATAAAACTCTCTTAAATTAAATCGCATTCAAACTTAAATAAGATAGCAAAAGTCTCATTACTAATTTGCACCCTTTGCAATCTTCTCGAAAGATTAAAAGTCTTGTCATTTTTCTTAAACTGACCTCGGACTACTCAGGGAACTCGTGGCTAAAATACCAACTAGTGATTTTCAGGCATGCCGCGAAGACGATTGCTCCTTTTTCCCGACCGCAAGAACGTCGTCGATTAGAGCCGAGGAAGAGACAGCAGCGCGATGTCGGGGATGCTTAGCGAATTTCAGATCCAGGTGGAATTCCGCGATCGGTTTGTCTAGAAAAACGCGGGGATTCTCCTTCTTCCAATCTACGGAGCTTCCGCGGCTAATTTGATCCCATTTCGCGCGATAGCTTAAGCGTGAACGACGATTCCCCGCGGGGGACGAGTTGGAAAACATAATCGATGTGCAACGGCGTCGTGTCGTCTCTTCTTCTTTCTCCCGACGAGAGATCGCAGATAGAAAGTGGACCTCCCGCGAGAGGCTCGATAGTGAACCTTGGATGGGGAACGAGGAGGAAAAGTAAACGCGTAGGAAACACGGGGAGAAACTAGGCTATCGCCAGATTAAATTCGATCGCCGCGGCTTTGACGCAGGTCGAGGTCAAATCTTCCGCTCTGCGGATACTGTCCAGATTATACAATCTACAAATCGGGGCATCTCAACGCAGTAATTTAATTCTCAAAATATATAGAAATACTTTTTTTGTGCGCGGTAATTGAATAGGTTAGATTAAATTTTAACAAAAAAAATATGAATAATTTTTGTAACTCTTCAACACTCTTAAACACAAAAGGATACACAATCCTAATGTGTATCTTGTCGAATATCTCGAGATATATTCATTAGGATGTAAAAATCGACTATAACGACGCCGACTGTCAAGACGTGGCAATAATTACAATGTTGCTTATTTCGCTAATTAGATATAATTATAAATTAGATAAATACATTGTGTTCCACAGGAAGAAGAGAGATGTGGAGAATCAACGAATTAAAGACGGCCGGTACTCTACTGCGTCCGCGCTTTTGATAGTATTTCGTCGGCTTTTTTTCACGTTTGAGCCCTCAAAGCAAAGAGCTACAGCTTAATCTCCAGCGAGCGAGCATGAGATCTCAAACAGGTGTGAGGGGTGCAGATGGAAGGCTACTCTTTTTCCTGAACGGCAAAGAACGGATAAGGATAAACGGGGGAAATACCATAATTGCATGGTAATTAAAAAATACGCTGAGAAAATACTAATTACACGAAAGCACGATCGTACCAACGCGTGAGTAAAGCGAGGAAATAGAGAATATCAAAGATAAAGAGAAAAAAAAACGAGATTGTGGAAAAATACTCTGTCCCCCCCCCCTCCCTCCCTATGACGAAGGGTAAGCGAAGATAAAAACGAGGGAAAACGTGATAATTGCGTGGTAATTAATAAATACATTAGAGAAGTACTGATTGCATGCAAATGATAATAACTATTAAACGCTTAAAGCGATAATAAGCGCAAGATAAAAAGCTGAAAAGCAGAAAAAGAGCATGAAAAGAGGAAAGATATTTTCCCCACGATTTAAAAAAAGGGAACAAAAGTGAAGAATTAAATTTTCCCATAATTGCGCCGTAATTAATAAATACGAGGCAAACGTAGACTAACGATATAATTATCATATTGTACAGTATATCCGCGATTATCGACGATAATGGCAGAGTACAGTAGCAAAGGGCGGAGAACTGCGAGAATTAAAAGAACGTTACTTCTTTTCTACGGTCCAAAAAAAGGAAGCAAACGGAGGGATAAGTACAAAGAAAGTATAATAGCAATTAATAAACGTATTTAAGAGAGACTACCAATTGTGCCAGATGGAAAATGTGAATGCTGAAGTGCAGGGGAAGCAGCGTGCTATAAGGGCAGGAAAACAACACGATGGACAAATAAAAGTACGGAGATTATAAAACTGTCTGCATATGACCGCCAACGGTGCATCATCCATTTGATATAGCTTTTGTCCAGGACCCGCGGGCTGCCATGCCGGTTGCTCGAGACAAAAAAAAGAGAGAATGAGGAAGAATCTGCGCCCCGCAGCTTAATCGAGTCTCATCCCGACGCGACAGTTTGGACAGGCGTAAAGCGGATAAAGTAGATCGCGCATGTCGACGTTGGGGAAAACAAAGAAAAATTGATATAAATACGGGATACGGCTGGACCGCAAGATACGTGTGGGAATAAATAGGGAAAAGTGGGGTGTACAATTAAATGCGACGGCGAAAGATGAAACTCTCATCTCTCGTCAAAATTTTGCATTCATTCGTGATTTCCGTAAAATCAATTGACTCGCAAAATTTAAGAAAAAAAAGTTACACGCGGCTGGATGCGTCGACGCGACAGGCAGCTTTGAATTTGAAACTTTGTTCGACTGCGGAATCGGTATACCTATTTGGTGGATTGTTCAAATTCTACTTGTTCGCGATGTGGATACAGTCGCGTTCTTATGGCGCGTGTTATATACGTTGATCAGAAACGCCTTAAGCGTGGCCGGCTCGATAGAAATGGCGGTGTTAAGCTCACGTTACAGTCTGTCGCCGACACGCCGCGTTGTAGCATATAACGTACAATCGTAGTTGTATGTACGCCGGCAATTTATCAATTATTCATCGCGGCGTTCACGTTCGCGAAATATTATTCAGCGCGGTCGCGCGATAGTCAAATTCCCTCGTTACACGTTTACACGGTTTTACGCGTCGACGCGAGACGCGAGAAAAACATTTCCTCCCTTTTCCAAAGAGAATCGACTTCTGAAAGTAATCCCGGTGGAAGAAGCTGGTTAAGTCGGAATGACTTTAAGAAAAGAGAGATTGGACATATAGATAGAGACAGAACGGAGAAAGAAACGGGTGGAAGCCATTGGAAGAAAAAGCATTTAAACTCGAACGATGACAGTTAACTCATTTAATCAGCGCTGACAGAACTACGGAATATTTAAAAAAGTCCTGACGTATTCGACGAATAAATTTCGTCGTAGTAATTTTTGTCTTCAACTTTGATAAATTCCAAAATATCGTAAATATAAAATTAAAATGATAGTATAATATTTATAAATCAGATTTAATTTAGACGAATCAGATATGAATCTAACATTAGATTCATAGACAGACTAAGCATATAAAATAGAAATCACACATTATGTACGGAACACTCTTCAAGCTACTTACTCGGTAATACATATTAGCAGCGATTTCTTTCCAAGTTTAATAAGGTGATAGATTTGACAAAAAAAGAGTAAGAATTCTGAAAGTCGTCTCTTCGAGTAATCTTGAAGGGAAGAAACTAGTTAAGTCAGAATGATCGCAAGAAGAGTCGGAGCGAATAAGATAAAGGAAGAGATTGTACATTTGTCGATGTAAAAGTAAGAGAGAAGGAAGAAAATTCCCTCCTGGGCGATGTTGCAAATGTAGGCTAGGGAGGGAGAGAGAGAGAGAGAGAGAGAGAGAGAGGGAGGGAGGGAATTCATGCAGAACGAGCGTCGGAGGGTCGTCAGAGAAAAAAAAGCGATAAAGGCGGGCGAGATACAAAAGGAAAAAGCTTTCACCGATAATTAATGAATTATTCATGTTCGAATTCGTTTTTATCACGCATTGTAGCGTGTTTTCGTTCATACTTATTCATCGACGGGCTCGTCCGACGATTTCGTGCCTCCGCGATAAAATGCCCCGGCGGACATTTGAAAGCGCGATTCAATAGACTCTTCTCTCGTCGCCGATCAATTCAGGCCGAAACTTGCATTTTTCATACCTGATACGCTCTGAATCGACATACACACACTCTCTCTCTCTCTCTCTCTCTCTCTCTCTCTCTCTCTCTCTCTCTCTCTCTCTCTCTCTCTCTCTTAGCGGATCATGATAAGAATCCGTGTCGCGATCTTTTTACTTCGACGTAAAAGTCGCTACTCGTTTCTGATCGCCGCGAATAAAGTGCCGAGTCGTGTTTAACGTTATGAAGTATTGACAAACGTGACGAAGACGACCGAAACTATTTTCTGATAAAGTGCTTACCTATAGTTAAGAACTGTCTTAGATATCCTGATAGGCTAAGAACTTAGATATCCTGATAGACGCCATAAGAAACGGCATAGTTAAATGACTCAATTTCCTTGCTAAACAGAGAGGCTTTCAATAACTTCGCGACGTTAGAAACCGAAATGACATTAAAGTAACGACATATTAGCAAGGAAAAAAGAAAATCTGAAACACGAAGCACCATTAATATTTTGTGCAGCGAGATCGCACGCCACCGGCGAGCGGAGAACAAAGCAGCGTCAGAAAGATACGAGGGCTCATTTCTCTCGCATCTCGAGACGCTTAATTCTCGCAGGAGGATTCGCGAAGAGCAAGCGAACTGGTTGGCTCCCGGCGTAATCCCGAGAAGTGGCGGAGCGGATCTATGGAAACACAGAACCCTTAATCGGGAGGCGGGACCGGGACGAGGGACCAAGAACGCGAAAAAATAAAAAAAAATACAGAAAAATCGTGGAACGCGAAACGGGGACGGGGACGGGGACGAGCGCGGCGAAGTTGCGCGATCCGGAAAAGTGCGGCGATAAAAGGGATGAAACGGGAAGACGCGGAGCTGGGCGGGACGAACGGAGGTTTGATAGCGAGGGGGGTAGAGGAGCAATCGAGGAGGTTTGCGATGGAGCTTTCACGGAGAAAAAGCCTCGTGCTCGTTAGTAGAAAAATCCAATTTAGTCACTGAACGACTAACGGATCGGCTCCGGTCGTGGCGCGTTCGACGCGTCCGTCGAGTCCCGGCAAGCGTAAACGCTATACGCATGCGAGAAAGTGCGACCGAATGTCGCTTTATCGATCAACAATCGAATTACACCGACGAAGCGACGCGACGGTCACATTGATCTGAATGCGACGCGAAACTTAGCGTCTTGCCTCGGCTTTCACAGAGGGACGTTCTTTTACGCACTATCTCGCAAACTTTCTTGAAACTTCCAATCCACTTTATATCCCCACCCACCGGAACATATAATAAAAATTTGCTAATTAATTAATCCATTATCGGAAAACTACTCGAAAGAATGATTTTTATACAAAGAAAAGTAAGAAACAATAATTACGTCAAAACTTGTGAATCACTTTCGCAAATCGACACCGAACCCAGTTCACGTTTTTCCTTTTTTTTTTAATTACAGTGTAAAGTTAGCACATGTAGTTATTTCTACATGAAAGCGTGGCAGAGAGCTTTTTACCTTTGTTTCTTTCACGCTCTATGTTCTATTATTTGGCGCTCCACGTTCTTCGTCAATTTAGTTAAAGCGACATATGCGAATGGCCAGTTTCAGCCGCGGCCGCGCAAAAAAAAACATCGGGAGTGCCATGGCGAATGAAAACTCGCGACTACCCCGTCGAAATACGCAGTGAAAATCGCGGCTGTGCGAAGTGGCCTTTCATTGGCGACTCTCCTCGCACCCGTATATATGCTCGCACTCGCAGAGCAATACGCGCGAATAGTACTGAATATCGAATTGTTCCGCAGTCCGAGGACAACATCGAGGATTATTCGCCACCGTGTAATGTCCGACAAAAAACAGAGAGCAAAGAGGACACGAGTCATTTATCCATTTTGAGCTGCAGTTCATTCCAGCTTTGGATTTCAATAAAAAGTTACACGTGGCGATATAGGGTAAACTCGGGTAAGATGGCCATAGTTTTTTTAAAATGCAATAAACATACATTTATTTTTGTTATATTTTAACAATGTTTCGTATTATATTCCTTCACTGAAGCTTAAAGTACGTAAAACTATCGAAATTAAGAAGAAAACACTTAACATAAATGTTATATTATCAAAGTATTACAAACGTATGCATTGGCCATCTTATCTGATTTTAAAGAAAAGATGGCCATAGCAGAAAAGATACACCATAGTATTTTTAAATAAATAGTGAAAAATAGAAATACAAATTATAGGTTCAAATTACAATTTACATAGCTAATTATGTGTGTAACGTTGATTACGGCAGCTTAACTATAATTTATTTAATGTTATAGCAGCTTTTAGCGGACACATGAAAAAACTTTGCAGGCAGAACTAGGTCGAAAGTAAAAATATGATATAATATTCACAATATTGTTATTTTGAATAGTGTACGCACATAAACTACTGTAAATATCGATTATCTTTGAGAATGACTACAAAAATGCACTGTTTAGCCATTATTGGAGAAATTACAGCCATGGGCCATCTTTTCCGTATGGCCATCATACCCGAGTTTACCCTAACTTCTTTCGTTTTATTCGTTCAGACACACCGAGAGTACTGGGACTACGTAAATTTCAAAAATAAACGAATCGCGCCTTTCGCGGAGAAATTTTTTTTAAATTAATGTTGCGCGCGCGACATAATTTACAAAGTGATTGCTGGTTTAATTCATCATAGTCACTTTGCATCTCTCTCTTGTAATAGTCTATTTCTTACTAACAACTAAATATTCGAATGCAACGTAAGTTCTGCGAGTACAATTTTCCTCAATCTCTCTTTATATTAAAAAGCTTTACCAAACCCTACTTAAAAGATTCGATGTCGAGCGATGATCTATGACGCCGTAAATCACCACTGCGGCGTTAAAAATATTACGCTATATATCTGGCAGCCTTTTTCGAGATATATATTACGAAACTATATGCGGTGGGTAACTCTTCGTTAAACCATCCCCAATTCTCCGCAGCAATCTCTTTGAGATTGAAAAGCACGTCGTAATTTTCCTTGTCTTATACTCTTACCGGCCGATTTATGCTTCGCGTAAAATCCCTCGGGTGTAGCCCCTTTATTAGCGTGCTGGTCCAGCATTTGTTCGATTTATTCTTATGTTTCTAAGAATTAATTATTAATCCCAAACAGAGAGAGAGGGGGGAAAAAAGAGATGATTAATCCCTGCAAGGAAGATAATAGGACCTTTCCAGTTTCCAACGTGCAAAATTAACAGCTTCGTCTGTGCGATACCTATATATACTATACATATATCCTCGTGCTATACATATGTACGCATAGCGAAGATATTCTTTGCGGTGTCTTGCAAGCCTTAACGTAATCGATGGTAGTATCTATTTCGCCGTGGAGATTCGCGATTACTTAGTCTAATGAGCGTTGGTTAACCCTCGATTGACCTATTGCGGAGCTAATCGCACGGAATAATTGCCGACCTTTTTCTCTCGCGGCGCAGCAGCACAAATTACGTGTTCCTGTACATATGTACATATCCTGAGTACTTGCACTCTTGTTGATTTGCAAATCGACCTCGATTGTCGATTTTCCAACAGATAGAATTGCAACAAGCGTAAAATAAGTCTCAATTTATCGGCCGGTTTTGCTGCACCGTGAAAATATTGCTATTTACAATAAGATATTTTTACCTGACCCGCGAAACAATTGAGGTAGATTTACATTTATCGCTAAATTGGTATTTTTCTGTATATAGACATATATAATAGGTTGGCAAATAAGTTCTTCGTTCGGTTTTTTTGACTGGTATATATATAAAAAACCGAACGAACTTATTTGCCAACCCAATATAATATTATATTTTAAAAAATCCAATATAACAATAATAATTTATCAGTTTATATAATCAATTTTAAATTTTAATTATAAATAAAAAATTATTTTATAGAAATTAATTTAAATAATTTAAATAATATATTTTAACTTTATCAATTATTTAACAATTCTATTCACTAATTTTAAGATAATATCTTTTGCCAAGTAAATATCAATACTATAGTAGAGACATCTCATCAGATAACAAATATTGCTATTAACCGCGGAGCTATAATAATTACGCGATTCATTTTTGCTCGATCAAGCGGTTTCAATTATTCGCAGTAACATTATTTATTGCTATTAATACAAAATTAACGTTGCTTATTATTGCTACATTAAATATATATAAAATTGATTTAGTAGAATTAAAACAGACGGTGGCCAATTTGAGGTCACCGATATCAATAGCACAAGTGTAAAAAATTTATATCTAATGTTAATTATCACATCTGTATTTTTATGAACAAACATGAAGTTTCCGTTTGTATTATATATTTATAAAAATAAATTTTTAACGAAATAAAGTTTTACGAGTTTCGCTGCCCCTCTTGATCAAAGGCGATGTTCATTCTTTCGATAGCTTTGCCCGCCTCGATTAATCATTTCGCAATCAAGAAAAGCGATGCGATCTCTCTCGGCGAAACCAGCTATTGTTTTTCCTCGTTTCTCGACACTCGGAGCGCCAAAAGGATAATAAATATTCCGCTCTTGATCATCGCGGCAAATTACAAACTCGAACGCGCGCAGGCCGTCGATATATCGACGGACACACGCCGGCTGGTTTGTTTTAATTGATTATCGGATATCTACCATTAAGTCGGCTCGAATCATTGCAGACAGAAAAATCGGATCAACTACTCCGGATCGATAATACTAGTATTATCGAGCACTCCGTTCGATGTACAAAGCCGAAACTTCAATTACGTTGTTCGTTACGCGACTCACTATATCTGCCAAAGTATATTAAGTATATATAGTATATATAGTATATATTAAATAATTTTCTATAGTTCTACTATAACTAAAAATATTGGCATGTAATAATTATTATATTGACGTTTTTTTTACTCTTTTTTAAAAGAAGTTTCTCGTAATAAGTAGTGCTTTTAACTAACACATTAGCATGCCTATTACTTAAAAGCTTTGTGAAAGTAAGTTTATTTTCGAGATGGAAGCAAAGGCACGAAACGAAAGTTCGGCGGATAAAAACGAGCTGCGGGACGTCTGTCAAAAAAAAAAAAAAAAAAAAAAAATTGCGTGAAGGCGAAGGCTCGTTTAAACGCGTGGATTTTGCATACGGTAATTTGTAAGGAGCGCATTTCGGAAATTGCATTTTCTTTGTCAGAAACTTGGCGTGCTTGACAATAAGCGGCGCAAGCCAAAATCTCGGCTTAATTAGCCGTAGTAGCCATAGCTTTAAGCACACACATTCTATGTTTGCGTCCTTTTGTCTCCGTAATTCGTATTCTTCGAGTGCGAGAAGCTCCGCTTATGAATACGTCGGGCAACCTGGCTGCTGGCCAGAAGGGCCTTCATTCTGCGATCGTGACTTGCTACTCCTTCGCGTTCTAGTTGCCGCGTCAGAATTCTTTGTAAATCGTATCCTTTCATCAAGCACACATTATGATTCGTTCGCGTGCGACATTTTACAAAAAAGTTGTGCCGAAAAGGTCTCCGCTTGTATATTAAGAATAAATTTCAAAAAGTCTTCGCTTGATTAATCGATATGAACAAATATAAAGCAAACTTTACAAAATGTCTTTTGTGTACTGGCTCAGCATGAAAAATTTAATAATTATTCAATAAACCAACAAAAATTTTGTTAGCTTTAGCCGATATTTGTTCAGATATTCAAAATAATTTTAATTTTATTTTAACCAAACATATTTTTAATCGAGATAAATTACATCAAAATAAAAACAAAAAAAAACTTACATGTATATAGGAATTAATAATATGCGACGCATAAAGGATATGAAAATTGTATAAATAAAACAAAATAAACTTCGGGAGTAAAAATCAAAATCCTACTTTTAGCATTTTATATTGCGGACGACTTTTATTTCGGCATAGTTCTGCGATTTAATTACCAAGACTATTTAAAAATAAGAATTAAGATGAGACGGGAGAGAACTTTGAATTTTATCAAATGCTATACAGAAAAGCATGATTGTATGGAATAATTTCGTACCTTGCGATATTAATCTAATATAAGAATAAATTGAAACAAAAATATTGTTTCCCATCTATTATTAGGGATTCATTCCTCGATGTATTTCCATCGAAAAAGTTTTCTTTCGTATCGGATATTTTGCGCTAAATGCAGCCATTTGACTCTCAGATCCATATTACGTAATATCCAATATCAGATAAATATAAAACTCATAAAGAGAAAAATAGAAATATACACGTGCGCGCAAGACAAAACAGACTTGAAAAAAAAAAACTTAATACAATTTTATCTCCGTTTAGGAAAATATAGAAATTTTGAATATATGTAATGATTCATAGAATTTGTGTTGTTCGTAGAATTCATCAAATTAAAAAAAATGTCCATAAAATCATAATAGGTATAATCTCCGTTAAATTAAATGGCTAATTTTATAAATTAAAATGACCATCTCCCATTACTGCCTTTTCTTCTAATTGTGTCTGCAAGTCACATCCGCATAGAGCGCCGAATGCACGCTCACATTTACAGAGAATGAAGTTCGCGAGCAGCTCGCCTCAACGTTCCGACAAATTTGCTGTCAACAGGAATCAGAGTTCTTTCGGCAGCGAAGCCACCGTCAAAGAGGCTTTCCTCCTGACTTCAAGCCGGTTTGAGAACAAAACGGCAAGAGAGCACGAACATTTCGACAAATATATCGTCCGTTAAAGAGTTTAACTCGCCGCACAGCTCGCGGAAACAATGGCCATTCCGACAGCATCGCGGCAACTGGTATATTCGCGATACCAAAGTGCGGAGTGCATTTCGCTGGCGTTGTCGCAATTCGAGTGCCGTCATCACGTTCTACGAGCCGAGGGAGACGAAATACGCCAAAATATCGTTATAGCTATTACCGCGGCACATTGAGCGGAGGGAAAGACGGGATTGGCCTACTTTCCGCCGAAGCCGCCCTCCCCGGAGGAGCGCGGAAGAACCGACATTACTCGCGGACTTTGAAATTTCGCCTATTGGGAAACGACGCGGGATTCCGCCGACTATGACAAATGGCCCGACAATTTTTGCGTTACACTCGAAAGCCGCTGATCGATTCCCGGACATTCGCCGTCCTTGCCGCAGCGCGAATACCGCGCGGATACAAGTCCATCGCGAAGAGGGAGTCGCCGCGACCGCGACGTTGTCCATTCGGCATGTATAACGCGCGACGACAATGTGTCAAATGCGTCTCAATAACAAATGAAAAATTGCTCGTGAAATCATTCTCCCACATATAGACATATATATTCCAAGCCTGATGTCCTGAGTTCATTCTGCTAATACCGACATAATGAAGTTACGTCGAGTTCTGCGAAACTACATTAACCAATATTTAACTGCCTGGCAGATCGACCGAGAGTGCTTAAAATTTAAAGCGTGAAATTTCACGTCGTAATTGAATCATCTGTAAATTTTGAATTGTGTAATAAAAGGTGGACTCTCTGCAGATAGAGAGTGCTCTCTATTCGGAGAGCTGTAGAGAAAACAAAAAGAGCTCCTAACATTGATTTGGAGTTACATTCGTTGGATACAATTTACGAAATGAAATATTTTGGAAACGCAACTTGGTTACACATGTAGAAATTGCTTAAAACATACTGCAAATGTAATACTTGGTAAAATATATTAAATATTTTATAATATCTGTATTTTTTTATTAACCGGAAAAATATGGGGAAAGGTACACTTTTAAATTTTCTCGTTAATTAAAAGCGTATTTGTCTAATGTTCTCGATCTCTCTCTTTCTCTCACAAGATGCGCACTATACGGATATTCCATATTAAAAAAGTGAAAAAGAATTTAGCAGGAAACTTCTATGAAACTCGGGGCTTGTCGCGAGAGACATTAACATTAAAAGGATTTGTGGCCGGGAGTGGGATTTCTTTGGCGGGGATTTAAACGAGCGCGCTTTGTCCGTAATTGAATTTTAAGTATCACAAAATTCACGACACGGAGCTCACACCAATCCTTTGTTTCGCGCGGACAAATATAAATACTTGAAAATTCATTATGCTTCTCTTTTTATCTTCAAAGAAACAAGCGAGAAAGACGCATAAACGGAGCGTGTGTCGAGTTCCTCGCGCTTCTTCTCGTCTATATGGATCCTTTGATCAATTTCTGCTTGACGACAATTTAATTGGCCGCAAAACGATATCTAATGTATATTCTCACAGAAATTTAAATGTCTTCGTAATGATATAACCGTAGCGTAAAACAGAAAATATATACATTCAGAGATATAAATAATTAATTGCTCACAAAGAGAGAACTTTCCCGCGACTGTATCGCTTGCAGAAGAATAAACTCGCGACCCTGATACCGAGCCCCGATAATCTTTACCCTGATACCCGGAGCCAGATTTCGCAATACCGGTGCGACCCCGAGCATAATGCGGCAAATACTTTCATAATAACTCGCGCGTCGGCATAGATTCGCTCGCTCGCGAACCGCGAACTTTCCAAGACGATTACTTGCTAATGGTATACCGCGCGCTAGCCGCGATTCTCCATTAGCGCGAATCGGAAATCGAGTGTCCCCGGATATGCAATTACACGCGCGTGTACCGTCAATTAGGCAAGTTTAATCGCTAATCGGATTATCGTTGATACGCGTTATCCCGCACCAGTACGCCCGCTATCAGGGCCGACTCTGCAGCCAACCAGCCGGCAGATTGCGGCGCGGTGGTTTGCTGGCCGTTTGCAGGGACGCGAACGCGAACACACCAAAAAGTCAAGTTAATTTAATTGCCGCGTCGCTCTGCGCGTAATTACTAATTTCGAGCGTCGCGTGGTTGCTTGATAAATTAAATGACAGCCGCTCTTCAGATAACAAACGCAGCAAATACTAATTGTAAGTAGGTCTATACTGAGTCACTATATCGCTATTTAGCGTAACGGTTGTTGTAATTATGTATATCACGGAATGTATAACGATAAACCTGCTTACTATTCCATCCTGTAATTCGTGACATGCGTGAGTCCTTCGTCATCTTTATCTTGCAAAATCTTACGGAATTCTTGAAACGCTGCAGAATTTTATTTCGCTTCCAAGAGCGATATTAATTTAAAATTGGGAAAAAGTAATAATAAAATCTCAATCGTCCGTCGAAATATTCTCTCGGTTTCCCCCGATTTCCCAGAGAAATAAATCACCTCGCGATGTTATCGATTTTCGAAAAGAGTGACAACTCTCTGATATATAGTGACGTGATGGTATCGATATATGTATAATAATACGCTATTTTGAATACATCTTGTCACCCGACTGTTTTATGAAGCGAATATTTTACGGGTAGAAAATGGAAGTTGACTTATACATGGATGTATTCGTATCGTACCGCGTTTATGGTTGTTGCATGAATCTTGTATCAGAAAGCACATCAAGTGAGAATATTTAAAATTTAAAAAATCTTAAAATACGAACAGTTTCACAATTTCATTAAAGCTCACGATTAATTACGATCACGCGTACTAACACCCAAATATAATAATAGAATAATAGAATAGAATAATCGCACGGCGCACTTTATATATACGACACGCCCGACGTTAATCACACGTTGCGCACTTCACTATTATATATTACGATAAAAATATAAAAACATGAAGAAATTACACACGAAGCTACTATGCGTTCGCCATTCGCAACGTTTCGCATAATTAGTGTAACGGACGATAATAGCTAATTATAGGGCTAACTAGAAAATAATAGCGTTTGGATAATGCGACGGTCCGTGCCATTATCTGAAGGACTATACGACGCGCAGCGACCTTCCCTACCGTAACAAACACCAAGGCCATACAGACAATCATATACTGCACAAAATATATAACGTATTCTTAATTCCGCAAGCTAATAATTGTGCACTGTAATAACTATGAGACATGACATGGCGTTTCGGAGAGATAATACGATGATACACGGAGCGGTTCGTGCCGTTGCTCGCTCGTTCGAGTCTCGTGGCGAATAACTGGCCTTGTGTACGCACAATGCGTGCTGTAAAAACAAACTGCAAAACCAAACAAGGCCATAAAATATTCAATGTATTATGAAACAAATATACATTATAATAAATATGCAATATTTTTCATTCCTCATGATTTAAACTGATTTGGATAAATCAACGTATAGTTTATGCTTTATTTTATGGATTTATTTATATCGTCCAAGATAATGACTAACTCCGTTCAATGACAACTAGTTGAGAAGATAGTGTTTGAAGATAGAAAAATTGTTATGAATTTTAATTTTTACAAGAAAGTTTGCTTTAATTTGATTAAAGAATGTATTTATATATATCTATAAATTTTTATTTAATAGCAAATTTTAACTGTTATAATCGAGTTTGGAAAAAATTAAACGTACTGCTACCTTAACTCAATATACAATACAAGGAAATTATTATCATCCGGCATTATATTTTTCAGCTTATTGATTGCTTCAATTAATATCTCTTTTTAATTCGAGCGGTAGCGTTGCAACGCCAAATATATATAGTACATAAAATTAATAATATCTCGAGAAAAGATGTAAAATAACATAGATAATTTTGTCGCAGACTTAAAGTCATATAAAATCTTGAAATATACAGAGAATAATACTTAATTTCAAACTTAGAAACTCGATTGTCAATTAAAGTGTCAGATATAAGAAAATTGACGCGATAAAAATAATTCAGTTTCGCGAAGACGTAATCGGTTGTGCGGAAAATAGCGTTATCCTAATTAAAGAGTCGTCGCGGAAGAGAATGTACATACAAGACAAGAAAGTAATCAACGATCTCACCACTTTGCTCCCGCGTGCATTGAGAAGAGGAGCGAGTCAACTCGCCCTTACCGCTTTATGCATAAATGCGAATAAATTACGTGTCCGCTCCTCTTTGGCGTCGAATTGCTTACGGCCGGATCCTGTGCATCAAAGTTCAGTGTCGAGTGCAGCTCAACATTCGACCGTGAAGGATTAATAGTCTCGTCTCTCGTCCATGTCGACGCTTTTCTATACTCGTTATTTAAAGATGCATTTTACGATGCAGCGAGAAAGAACTGCTCGAATGAACAAACAAAATTACCGGCTGCTCTTATACAACCAGGTAATCGTACGCGAACAAATTAATGCAACGAAATATTTCTCGATAAACGTTAGCATTGATACATAAATTGTTCAATTAACTTCGTAATTGTTCGAACGAGCGGTATAGACAACTTTTCCTCAGTGTGCGAATATATGTTTGCGCAGCACAAGTGAGCGAATGATTTTGCTACAAAAATTAATATGAGTAAACACGTGGGTACAACATGCTGTAAAGGTGCATTCGAAATATACAAGCGTGAGCGAACAAGATGGATGCGCTGAAAAGGTATGCGCTTATATCGTAAAAGCGCGATTAAATCGACGTATTCGCGTTTGTACTGCGCTGCGTAAACAAAAGAGAGCAAACGAGTATCAGCCAGCAGCGAATTGATTCACCATAAACGTGCGTTTGCGGCATTCGAGAACGGCGAGCGACCGAATGAATTCGCTAGAAAGGTATGTTACGCGAGGACGAGGACGATGAAGTTGATTCGCTGTGACACAGTAGAAAACGAACGGATCCATTCGTTCGCGTTCATCCCGGCATACAGGCAATCGTCAAAGAAGATACGCGCGTGGCACGAATGTCGATCCCGGAAACTGTGTGTAAAGGAACCCCGTTCAATACGGAATCTAAACATCGGATTCCGATGTAAATTAAATGGTTCCATCAAGTAAGCCGGGACATTTCAATATTTCATACACCGCGGTTACCGCTGTTATATTAAGCTGTATCATCGTGTATCGACCCCAGACTGAATCAGATAAAATAGAAAAATATAGTGCATATGTATATGTGCGCGAGCAAAAAGAGAAATAATAATCAAAATAAAAATTCAATCCGATATATTTTATCCATATGTATGTTAGAATCGATACGTAATTTAAAAAATAGATATTTGCTCATATAGACTTTCCTCCTTTACACATATTCTATCCACTTTGTATCGTTTACTCATCTGATTTTATGCGACAATCTACTTTACTTTTCAATTGAATTTTTCCTAATTGTCTTATTTCTCGTGGTACACATATATCGAGTTTTATTCTTTATTTTGTAATGTATATAGTGTATATTTTATTTTTTGTGTGTGTACCATATTACTTTATATCTTCATATATATTCTATAGCGACGAATGAGCTTGGGAATATTGCACGAGGATCTTGGCTCACTGACGCAGGAGAAATTCATCTGCAGTAGTGTAAACGTTTCCATTACGAGCCCGAGGAACAGCTGGTGCTTGCGTAAACGCACCTTAAGGCCACGGTTATAGTGGATGCACGTCCGGAGCGAAACTCATCCGGACAAATTCGTACCAGACGTCGGAACTAATCAAATACGGTGAACCAAGTCGAGATGACTTAAGGCGAAACCTCTAGATCATTTTCCCTCCGGCTGTGGACTGCGTTTTTAAATAAATTCTGTGCTCGCAATAATTTCTTCATCATTGTCAAAATTAAATTGACTGCACTCGTAAGCACTCATAAATTTATCGCAAATTACGTTTCTGTTAATTTGCTTGGAACTATACTTAAAAAGTTCTGTTATCTACTTGCATTCACGGAGCTCTTCGTAAAAAGTTTTTAGTTGTCGATTATCTATAAAAACGTTATGGTCTGTCTTCAAAATAATTATCATTTATTAGATCGTAATATATTCGTATATATCCATAGTATTCAATGGGGAATGCAAAGTTCCGGAATACTCTGTAAACGCGAGATCTGATCACGTAGCGTGTAATTACCTCCACTTATCTCGACACATTTAATTAGTTCTGATCGGCAAATTCCTATGCGCGTTCACCATGCTATAATCCGCATGCAGTGTAGTAACAGAAATATAATCCTTAAGTTACCTATAAGAATTATTTTGGATCCTGTCCTAAATCGATTTATGGTGATATTCCAAATAATATAATTAAGAAGATTAATATTAATAAATTAAGATCATTAATTAAGTATGTTAAAATGTATAATATAGGAGGTTAGATAGAATATAGGATTTTGACATATACATCAGTCTCAATGAATTCACCAGTCATTCTACATAAAAGAAGATAAGTTTAAAATTACAGGCGGAGTATCAAATTTCTATTGTGTTTTTATATTTTATGAATAAATGTTTAACGACTTATTTATGTAAATATCGTTTCCATCATCGCGCACTGAAGATGACTTTGTTTCAGGTCGAAACGTTTGTCACATCATTGTTTATCTTTAATTTATAATATCTAACATGTGTAATGTACATCCAGCTTGGTCCACTAGTACTCTTATCTCCTTTGTTAATAATAAATAAATAATTAATTAATCGATAAATTAATTAATTATTCCGTCGAGTAAAATGTATATTGAAGCAAATGCAAATAATTTAATGGGACTATAATTTTAGATGCGTCTCGGCTAATTGTGTCGCAATGACGACCGCCGACGTTAATAAAACGGATATGATTAATATATCATAGTTGAAATGAACCTAATACCACGGCTGTAATCAAATGCTGAAGTGAATGCCAGATAGACTCGATGGAATCGTAATTATATCTCAACTCGCGGATGCAATTACAATAATAAATGAATCGGAATGCAACTCTCGGTTCCAACGGATTTCCCGGTAGAAATTTGTCGGCGTGCAAGAAAGCTCGTTGGAAACTCGCGTACGACGCCGTAACCGCGGCCTAAGTCGTCGAAGTGAAGACTACGACGTTCGGATATTACCCACGGCAAGGAGCTATTACGGCCGGGTACAACTTCCCCGCAATCCCGATCGTCGAAACGACGGCGGCGACGGATCGTTCACGATTCACGATCCGCCGAGACGACGGAGCCGCATTCACGATCAAGTTTCTGGCCCGTTCACGAGCTTGCGGTTACGTTTAGTTCGCCATACGCCGAAATTATACCACGCGGACCCTTCTCTCTCTCCCCCCCCTCTCCGTCTGCTCCTATTGTCCGATGTATGTGTCCACCTGCGGTCCATGCTAGAATGCTTACGGGGCTCGGACGTTGCACTAGTATCAACCATCGTCAATTCAGACAATACCGTAGTTACATTTTTGTCAATCTAACCGTTAACTCTCACGAGGAAATTTTTTTTTAAATTAGTAATCGAAATTTGGAGTCGCCGGAACGGACTGAAGTAAAGTCACGACTCGTATACGAACTAACCCGGACATGAAATCGTATTTAAAATAATATTTATAAGTTAAACATCTGTATGAATTTGACCCCTATAATATCCCACACTACACGGAGAGAATTTTCTTTTAAAATTTACCCTGAAATCATGGTAGTTGTGGCCATTGTGGGATATGTACCGCACCGAGAATTTTATGCGAGCTATTCTGATTAATATCTACCGTAATAAAAAATATTAATATCTATTACATTAAAATATAAAATGTTTGATTAATTTTACTAAAATATATCTAGGGAATTTCAATAATTTTTCAAAATTTACCAATCTGCTTGGTAATTTTTATCACGTTGTTTGTAAAATGTCTTTTGTATATTTTAAAAATTCCTTGGTTGCCAAGTTGTCCCAAAGTTTGTAGTGAATTTAAGGGTAAAATATAACAAAAAATTCTCTCCGTGTATTAACGATAAATAATATTTTTATTTATCTACAAAAACAGAAAATTCTCAAGTGCTTGCAATTGCGATATTGTTTCTGATATTAAAGAAAATATCTTCATGGAAAAAGAATAAGAGACGTATAAACGAAATTATTGGCTATTTAGTGTTTACTTGCTTATTTTCTCAACGAGCGCAATTATTAACATAGCAGCTTGTAAAAATAAACGCAAAACGCTATAGTACTTTTATTACATGAAAACAAACGATTGCGATCCGCGAAAATCGTAGAAAAGGACTCGTTACGAAAAGGACCGATTTATAAATCCTTCACTCGTTAAATCCGTGGTTCCGATGGTTCTAGTCACAACCGTGGACGAACGTTTATTTCCCACCGAAAGTCTATGGTCTGTACTACCCCCTTATTCGTGACCTCACCGACACAGTAACCGCACGCGTGTATCTCCAATAGGGGAATCTGGCACGATTCCAAACGAAGAGGACGACTACGACAACGACGCCGTCGTCGTAGCCGTCTATGACGAAAATAAGATTCCTAGTTTAATGCGGCGAGTGGCGACGGGCGTAAGGTAACGTGCTATTCAGAAATCTCATGTCAATTGACTATATGATCCGCGGAAAATCGGTATCGTGCAACAATAACCGTTAACAATATTCGGCGATGCCTATACTAAACAAAGAAAAAACCGTCGCACCGTCACAGCGACGATGATTTTTATAAATTGTATAACGTATCTGCGTTATCAGTGCAGATGCGAGGGAAACGCGCGTAATAACAACGGAGGAATCCCTGCCGGGCTCGCGATACAAAATTTCGAGAGCTTTTTTTCCAGAATCCGGATGAAATGGCTCCCTTCGCAATGCGCCAAACAGTATTTCGCGCAATTCACGCGCGCGGCACTCAAATAATTTCGAATTGAAATCGAGGACGGCGCGCGGCCTGCATTTCCGTTGTTGTACGCCGCGCATTCCGATGCGTTCGCGGCGACGAGGCGCACGCGACCCGCTTCGAGATACGCTCGTTCGAACGCGAAATTTATTTCTCGATTTCGCTCCGGGTTGCGACGAGAGTCGCGAAAAGTTACGAGGGGAATATTTGATACCGGTTGGGCGTGCATCAGGGCGTCGCCGATCGATCTAACCGACTCTTTCAGTCTTGCATTGCACGAGAGCTTGCCTATTATTATTACTCTTCCTCTTATTATTGGTTTATTATTTACTATAAGCTTCAATCTCTTTTACTACCCGGAGGAAATAAGTGATAATATTACCTAACTCGAAATAGTATTAGCAGATTGTACATTCTATTGTATTATTATTGTTAGTGGCAGATATACAAACCCATTATATAAACGATTCTGAAAGTGGGTAATAAGAGATTTAAAAAAGCTGCAATAGTTTGGAAGCAATTTTTACTTATTGAAAAAATACAATTTAAATTACAAAATATTAAAAGCGATCGACTCGAAGGAATTTAATAAAACAGAGGGTACGAGTTCTAATAATGTATACACGGCAAAAAAAGCTTTTACTTTGACTAATTTAACGTCAACGTTACTTCGACAAACTTTCTCTTCGAAGTTTAATTATCAGGATGTTTCATGTTGAAAATTATGAACGCATATAGCGTCTATGTTTTTTCCCACACTCGTCAAGTTAAGCGTAAGATTTCTAGTCGTAACTTCCCGCGATGTCCTATATCCGTACGCCGAGTTAATTACACGGATATAACTAGGTACGGTATCAATAAATCACTATAATGTTTTTGTAAGGACCAATCAAGAAGGATTATTTCAGCAGACGCTCTCATACGGGGACTGACTCGCGTAACACGGAACAAACTCGATTATTTATGGGCACATTAGCGACGCGAACTAACGAGGGCGTGCTCAATGAATTACTGAAATCGTATTCAGCCGGAAAACCATCTGCGGTTATGCAATGACGTTAAACAAAGCGTTAATCCTCTGATGCACTTTGGGAGTTAAAATAACCCCGTGCGTGTTGCATATAATTCACTTGTCACGTATGCAGTTTTGGGAATATTGGCTTATTAAGATATAAAGGATATCCCGGAAGACCACTATGTAAAGATAGTAGAAACCAGTTTTGAGCGTAACTTTCGAGTTTTGAGATAATATTTTCGTTGTTTATATATGTTGAAACCCCTGTGGGTTTAGAAAAACCGATAAAAATTATGAAACTTTTTTTTTCGTTTAAACTCAAGTACGGCATTATATAATGTACGGCTTAATTTATTAAAATAGTTACATGTTATAGATATATTCAAAAAATAATATTAAATTAAATATAAATTATTATGACAATTATAAAATTTGCCGATGCTCCTCGACTCGACTCGACTGTTCATAAATTCTGAAAAATAACATTCGATAATCACATTCACAATAAAACACATTCGTTATAATATTAGCAAAATTTCGCTGACAACATTTAGCTATAATATGCTTTATGTTTTCAACTCTTCATTAAATTGAGACTTGTTTTAACGCAATTTGCAATTTCACCACGTGTCGATTTAAGAAACCAGTGTTCAATTATAATCAGATTGAAACCTTTCAGTAATGTGAAAATGGATAGAGTGCATCTTATAGGAGGATTAAACAAGGCACCCTCAGGTGCGCCGAAGCTTGCTCTTCGCGAGTAGCGAACGCGCAGCCGTGCACATGTGCCGACGGAAACCGCCTCGGAATAGCGGACGCGGGCGGCCGCACGCTATCCATCACGAAGCTGAAGTTGAGGGATACTGATGGCTAATTACTTTGTCCGCGGACAGGCGCGCGCTCGTCGGCGTATAATACCACGCCTAATCTCGAAATGTGCCGACACTAACTCTTTCGTCCGCGATCGCGCGGTGCCGCGCCGGCTTAATGACGGTAATACGCCTCGTTTACGCAATGTAATTCCGGTACGCGGAGTGAGCGTGTATAAATATTGATCTAGTTGCTGCAATGACTATCAACGGCGCTCTCACTGCACCGCTTTATAACGTTGACACGCGGCGAGGGACAGAGAGACAGAGAGAAAGAGAGAGAGAAGGAGAGACACACACAAACAGAGAGACAGAGCTTCGAGATTATCGAATTGTTGATATTATCCCGATAATCTCGAATCAAGATCCCCTTCGGTCGGTCGAGGCATTATCTGCCAGCGTAATTAGTTCCTTTGACACACATGTTTTGCGCCTTATCGTTAAATCAATGCGAATAATCGGTCTTCTATGCGTGGACAAATATCGAGAAAATAGATTTTCCAATAGTAATTAAGTATTATAATCACTGCGTTTTAAAAATTTGTGGAATAATCTCTTATAAAAGAAAGAGATGAAGATAACGCATAATATTTACGTCATAGTAGTCCATGATATTATGTTATACTATTTCTGTTATCATTGCGCAAATATTAAATTAATAACAACCGTGGCGGTGAGTTACCAGCGTCGACCAAATTGTTAAATAATTTCAACACAAAAATAACCGCGGTATTAAAACGATAATATATAATGCAGCGAGAGATAATAATTTGATTCATTTGATTGATTTGTAATGAGATGAAAATTACATAAAGGAATACGAAATTCAATTTTATTCTAATATAATGCACTTATCTCAATTTAATCATAATAATTGATGATTATATCGAAGTACCTGCTAAGGAGCTATATGTATTTCTGCTTTTCTCCGATCGATGAAGACGATAAGATATAAGTAGACTTACCCAAAACAGTACCGACGTAGGAATGCGACGTGTCGAAAGATATCGGTCCGTTCGTGCCCTCGAAGGATACATCCTTGCTGAACAGACTCGCGTCGCGAAACAAGCGTATCGTCCAGGATCTGCAAGATGAATCGTGATCGTGCATGATATTGTGAAGTATCGGATCGAGAGAATTTTTTTGTATGGGTCTCCAGTGCGGGGAGAGTAATTATCGGCGTTTCTCGCGTGCCATAATATCGGTTCGCTATACGGATCGTTACGCAGAAGGCCGATAATCTGGTAATAACATGAATAAAGGAAAAGGAATCGTCGGAGCAAAAGAACGGTGAGATAGATCATTAAAGTGTGTGCGTGCTACGATTACGAAAAACTGTATCTCACTTATCTGTACAGAGGAATTACTTTACAATTTTATTTCAGAGAGAGATCTGCCGAATATCTCTTCGACGTCGATGGAGCAAAGTACGGCGGATTCTTCGCGTAACTATATATAATGTTCAAAGTACGATGTTTCGCGTATTATAGAAACAAAGGATTGACAAAGGATTCCCCGGGTATCATATTATATACAGCTGGAACGCCGAGCTAAAATCCACAGACCATCTCACCGGATTTATACAAAAAAAAACATATTACTCTTAACTGAAATATATATATAAGCCGGCTCGTACAAACTCTCCATATAGTACGTCGATTTGCTCGCGTATACGAAAGAGGAAAATAACGCAAGTACAGACGTAGAAAATAAATATCTTGATTTCTCCACCGAGGCGCAATATCGCTCTCGAGCATACTTTGTATGAAATGTCAGGTCAGTCTATAAGTTCATGCGTACTTTACTATGCCGGTATATTTTAATCTGTATGGGTGGAATAAAAAGGTTGCCAGTAAAATGACAACAGATTATCGATAACGATGTAACAGTTCGGGTCGTTGATTAAAAATGAAAATAACCATTCAAGACTGAAAACGTTTTAAACGTTTAAATTATATTAAAAATATATATGCCAATATATTATACTTATTATACTTATTATTATTATTATTATTATTATATTCCACTATACAGTATTAGAGAAACCTATATAAAATGTTGAATATTTAAAATATAAAATTGTTTCAAAATAATTCTTGCCAATAAGTAAAATGCAAATCTTCGTAATCGTGACGTATATCGCTTCTTATTCCCGGTAAATAAACTCACGGGATTGACCCGATATGACGGTGGATGTTTCCCACAATTTAGAGATACGACGTTCGAAACCTTCGAACCTCCAAAGACAGCTTAAGCTCAAGACGAAACCATGTAACATCATACGGATCGAAGTGGCTTCTCGCCACCAACGGATTCAGCAGCGCTAAATATACACGCGCTCTTTCGCTCCTGCAAGTGGCATTTACGTAACAAATCCGCCTTTAACGAGATCAAAGTCGGTTAAGATTGACGTTCGCGCCATCGAATCCCGCAGAGGCGAATATGCAAAACGGATTAATATCGTACGTTGACGTTCATCATCGAGACAGTCAAGTACGACAAGAGACATGACGAAAATAAGTCATAATATATAGCGCGAAGCGAGCAATATATATATATACATATATATACATACTGCGAAAAATATTGCAGTAAACAGATTATAAAAGTGGACAAGAAAGGCGAGTCTTGAAAGCGTGAAAATCAAAATACTGAAAAATAATATAGAGGTACAGAAAAGTTATTGACGTTTTCATAAATATTGCTTCTCCGCTATACCTACTATGAAAATGCGTGCAAAAACAACGTATCGCGAAAATAAATTGTGGCTTCAAATATAATGTATCCCGGTATTCTTTTCAATGCAAAAACGAAGAAATTCTATCTATATTTTTGCAGAAAAATAATGGTTAGAACACAATATGTATTTTTTGAAGATATAATATATACGAATTAGGTATATGTGTTATAATAGGTCATGTATGCATTCTATAAAAATAAATTCGGCCTCGTATTACTATTTCGTACAAAATGCAGCAGCAAATAAATTATGAAGGAGATACTTTTGCAAGAGACGATATAAACATGCATTGCATAATATTAGAGCATGGTAAATTGAAACGTATGCCCGAAGAACTCGTTAGCGCCTTCATAAATACGCTTCGCATACATTTATAGTTATTTTAAATCGAAATACATTCGTCCAGTTAAAAATATGTAACGTAATTGCGCTCGCGCATATACTTTATCTAGATTAAATATATCGCGCGACATATTTAACCACGACTGTGTCAAGATTATAAAATCGTATATGCTACAAAATACAACAATAAAATGATATTTGTATAATATTAACATGCAAAATACAAGTGCCATGTGAATGTAAACTGTAAAGAGTTTACTAATTCACCGTATTGCCAATCCGTAAATTGCATCATATTTTACTCAAATTCCGACTGTCGAATTGATCTTCAATTTATATTGAATTTTACATTATTAATTGCCTGGTTTAATTTTATCTATTTCTCTCTTCTCTTGTAAATCTTTGCTTGGCTGAAAGGTAACTCCATTTTTAACAAAAATAATCGCCGTGATAGAGTCATCGCACAACGAGTGATTGACACACGATGACGATCAAAGATCAGCGAGAAACCAATGGTCATTGTAGAATGTGATGGAATAACGACGTGATTGTCATTGAACAAAACGGTACTAGAACTTATACGACTTTCACAATGACGATGTGCAAGTACGTAGTATGCTTCCGAATATCTCGTTAAAATCCGATTCCGCGATGATGATGGATTTACATTGAGAGTCAAGTGAAACCAACCCAAACGCGATTCACGTTTAAATGGCGCATGCTAAATATGCCCTAAGTATACCTGAAATATAATACTGTTGACGAAATATTATTTTTCAATTAATTAATATTCGTATATATCTTTCTTAATGTCGTTGGAATTCTTGATTAGCAAATTGTTAAAAAAAATTATAAAATTATCAGAAAAGTATATAAAAGTACCTAAAAAGACAGAAAAATCCATCTTAATCATTTAATTCGTGCGCATACATTTCATACTTTACAAAAAGTTGCGAGAATTCAAAAATATAATTGTACTTTAAGTTTATCTTCGTGTTAATAATTAATTTCACTTTCCATCACTCCTTTTTCAAAAAGTGCCGCTCGTATAAACTCTCGAAACAGACATAATTTTATCTATAAAGAATGGAGCTCTTAATGCGTCACCAACTAGAGACTGTTCGCGCTTTTATTTAGAGACCTGCCGGGACGATCGTAATTCTTTTCGCGGCATTTATTATCGTAGCGGCGCGAAGACACCGAAGGAAGAAACGACTCTAGCGTGCCCGGCAAAAAGACGCTAAAACGCTAGATTACCATAAAGATACGCAGGGCCAGAGTCGGGACGCATTACGCGAGGAATTAGGGGAAGCATAACAATTAGTCGCGGCTCTTTATAGCGCACACGTTGCTGCTTCCGCGACAATCATTTTCATAATCCGACGTCGGCTGCGCCTTCATCGCGGACCGTATACATTAAATCGTCAGCTTTGTCTTGGGAGGCTCGTTGTGTCATATCTTTGCAGCATCGCGAAAAAGTCGCTTAAATGCCGCTTTCATCGCCAGAAGCTTGTGAATAAAAGACGAACTCTCGTTGCGCATCCAGCTATAATCTCTCGCAAGTTTGTATTATACAAGATGCTCTAATTAAAGCGTCTGGCTATCATTCGTCGGATAACCAAAAACGTGACATATGAAAAAAGACTGATATAAAAATAGAGAAGCGTTAAAAAGGAACCATTAAATCATTGAAACGTCGAAATATCGACTTTTTATTTCCGCTAGAAGTACGAATTTCTTCTACTTGGAGCTCAACTAATATATATTCAATCTAATCTCAAATGAAAAAGGTCTTTAATGGGATCGCACCATCAAGAGATTAAAAATTTCCCTCGAGAAAAACTCGGCGCCAAATTCCTTTGGCAGAAGTAGAACTTCGCTATTGCTATACTTCTAGCTTCCTTTCTCGCGGATCTATTCTACCGTCGACTTTCAGATAAACTTCACCAGTGGCAAGTTATCTCCGTTATCCCCGTTATCACAAATATTGCTCCGAGCAAGCAACTAAAAGATTGAAGCACATATTTATTAATTCAACCTAGCACTACCTAACTGTTATGAAGCGTGCCAGTGCATTAACATAGTCGCGCGATGGGAAAGCCGCCGTTTAATAATTCGATGATCGCTCTTTGTAACGGTTACGAGCAACGAGACGACCGTGCCGCGAAGCGGAAAAATAAGTTCGCATAATTTCCCAGTTTTTCCTCGAGAAAACTTTCGCGTAACGCTGCGCGAACGTTTATTTTCATAATGATTATAAGCGCGCGATATGTAATATTCTTTACGAGTCGCGCGCGCACGCGACACGTTGCGCCGTTGGGTAAATTTCACGAGTTTGTCACGGTGCCGCATTTCCGCAACGAGAGTCGGCTTTATTGCATTGAAGGGCAACGCTGCTGTCTTCGGAAGCAGAGGGTGGAACACGGGGTCCGGCCGTGTGCTCTTTAGCTTTTATATAACCGCCCATAACAACGCCCCCGTATGCACGGCGAAACGATGCGTTGGCTTCGCTGAATGCTGTTGCCCGGCGTGCCCACGTACGGGAAAACTGGATCCGCAACGTACCGAGGAGAGGCGCGCCGAGGTACATGGTCTATTCATGCGCGAAGTCTTCCACCCAGAGGCGAGCCGCGCGGCTAGAAAAGTGAGAAGGTGTCGCATGTACACGAGTATCTATTCCCGGCTTAACCGTGCCGCTTCCCAAGACCGGGTTATATACCGAGAAATCGCTTAGGAAATATCGCGAAAGTTTATTATCTCATTCACTCAAAGTTAAACGGAAGCGGTGAAGCTATTGCAAATCGTTGGAAAAAACTATTTTCCTGAAACGTCATGAGAAAAATATTCTTACAATAATAGTTTTTTTTCTAAGCGCTCTTAATTGTAAGCGTTTTTGAAAAACAGGATATGTTAATATTGTATTGTAGTATATAGAGATTAAAATGTTGAGAAAAAGAATCCAAAACTGTGTTTCTTTTTTAGAACATAGATTTTAATCTTTTCGGAGAACTAACTTTTTTCCTAACTTCTATGCAGTTCTAAAAAGATTAAGTAAAAATTAACATTTTACAACGTAACGATCCGACAATAGAATGTGATAACCATTATCTTATGGGAGCTCTGTGCACATCGTTCAACTATTTTTATAATCTGTCCCGCAGAATCTAAAGCAAAAGAACGAACGTATATAACGACAATGCCGCGAAGGAATTCGCGAAAGACGAACGGCGGACTTCTCTCGCGAAGTATGAGAGTAAACCGGCGTCTTTGCCGCGATATGGCCAATAAATTCGCCTGGTCGCACTAACGGTATTACCGAAAAAAGGAAGGAAAATCATACAATACGATACTCGACAAGAACGGCCACATGAAGCGGAGACCGCTGCTGCGACGGAGAACGGTGGCGTGTGTGCCGCACGGAAACTTCTTTCTTCTCCTCTCCTCAACTATTATCTTGCCAGTTTGTACCAGGTGCACCGGGGTAGAAACGCCACCGTCGTACAGTAGCGACGGGGAACGGGGCAGGAGGGTGTTGCGCGGGCGCTTGGTACGACGACGACGACGACGACGACGACGACGACGAGGGATGGAGGGAATCGCACGGCACACTCCTGCTTTACATTTTATTGCCCGACGTGGATTCGACCGATTTACATAAAGAGACGAACGCTGTAGTTACATTGGCGGACTATGAAAGCGACCGGGGGAGAAGAGGAGATGGGGATGGTGGAGATCGAGGGATGTTTCTCGTGTCTCCTACCAGCTTGAGAGGGGCTGCGTGCCGTTTGTCGCCCAAGACGAGAAATTTGCGAGGCAGTGGAGGTGTGTGAAACGCGAATACCAATACGTATCTCTCTCTCTCTCCCCTCTCTCTCCCCCTCTCTCTCTCTCTCTCTCTTTTTTTCGCTCTCTTAGTTGGCTTTTTCTCATACTCATTTATTTAACATTCCTGAGACAGCTTTACGTAAGAAATTCTTCGTGAACTGAAATTCTTTCGAGACTGATACTCTCCGGAATTGCTGGAACGTAGGACGGCAGCGGATATTGTGTGCCCGACAAAATGCACAGTCGTATGATAACAGCGAGTCGCGGAGCAATGAAATAAGTAGCCTGTAGCCAGGCAATTGCGATCGATGAAAGTTTATATGATCATACGTGTTGCGTAACTGACTTCGATAGAAATCGCATATGTACAAACATACATATATATATATATATATATATATATATATATATATATATATATATATATATATATATATAATGTTTTCTACACGTAAAAATCTGAAATAAAATTGCCCTGATTCGATCGAAGTAATTCCATTAATTTCAGTCACCGTTTTATTCCCCTCTAGACGAAAATACAAGGATACCACGTGTTCTTTTCTGGAACATACTTATACAACTATTCCCACACAGTCTAGTTACGCTAACGGAATCGCCAGCGCCCTAATTCCACAAAACTTTAAGGGGATAAACGCGGAGCCACGAATTTCCTTTGCGACAAATTTTCGAAAGTAACGAGTAATCACGCCAACGGGAAAAAAGGACAATGACGTCACGTTATCGTCGTCGTCGTCGTCGTTGCAATTAGTGGTAATTACACGCGTCTAAATCCGGCACGCGGGAATCGCGAGATTCGACCTCGCTTCTCGATTCCTCGAGAGGATCGCTCTCTCTTTCTTTCCTTCTCTTCCTCTTTCCCTCTCCAGGGTGCCGCAAATCCTCTGGGCTGTCGGATCAAGAAGTACCCGCCAGTTAATTAGCTTAACGTCTATGAATTACGGGCGAAATTTCCTCGAGAACTTGTCTCCCTTTCCTTTTCCCGAGAGGGGAGAGGGGAAGGAGAGGAGCAAGAAAGGAGAAACGACGGCGATGGGCCCGCGCGTAAACCATTTCTATCGAGTCACCTCGCTACGGTTGAGATGCTGGACCATTCGTTGTAACTTTGCAATCTACATGATGCACGCGGTCGTCACGGTTCCCTGCATATAATGTATAAGCTCGACAAATGTTTAATGTTGCTTCCCCTTTCCCCGCGAAACGCAGAATTCGGCGAAATTTTCGAACAGACTGAATCGAGCAGATTTAATGCGATTAAACAGTTCGTCGAACACGATCTATATTATGGATTGATACGATTATCTCATGGTATAATTAAGAAAGACGTTTTGCATTTTCCGTATATATTTTAATATGTATGTAATCCTGTTAATATTATTATTTAAAAAGTAACAAATTTGCTTTATTTTACTGCAATTGATAAGGGATATAAATATATACCAAATAAAAATAACGATGAAATATATGTAATACGTCCCAGACGTAAAAAGTCACCAAAGTCTAAATTTACCATAAAAAGAAAATTAAATTACATGTAAAAGAATTAAATGGATGAACAGTTGACAAGAACATGGAAAGACATTAATAGAACTTTATCTTATTTTTTAATTCTTGCTTTTCACATTATAAATGCCGAAATTTCATTATTACTAATCAATCCTAAAATTACAGACACAATTTTTATTTATTTTAGTATTTATGGTCATTTTAATATGTGATAAATCACAGTTAAAAGGAAATCAAGAATTAAAATTTCGTTCGATTTAGTCTCTTTATCTATTCTCGAACAATAAAATGGTAAAATTCCTTATGATTGGCGTTTGATTTTGGAAGTTACATATAATTTGATTATGGAAGTTATATATATGAAACTACGAAATTAAAATTTACTTCGAATTTTAAAGGCAAAAGAGACGCAAAGTGGCTACCTTTAGTTCAAGTTATTAAACATTATTTTTTCACCATTAACGAAAATTATTATTAATTTATTTTCTAATTACGTCACATAATACAAGATAACGCGTTAACAAAAGTAATCTTGCAATTCATAAAAAAGATTGTTAATGAATAAACAATATTTACATTAGGGCAGGGGATTGAGAAACTTGTAATTTTAATATACAAATTCTGTGGTACAGAAACGAGTGGATTGAAGAATTTGAAAAAGCCACATCGTATACCGTTACAATTCGGAAGACAAAACGAAGTCGGACCGTTATCTAACGGCCATTTCTTAAGTTCGTAAATACGCTGCGAGTGAAAGCGCGATTCAATATTTAAACGGTTCCGTCGTAATACACCGACACTGACTAGAGCGCAGTTTGTATTCTTGCTGAACTGGAGCGCTATCATAAATTGAACTTTCTGGCGTTGCGTCTCTTATATTATTAAATATAACCGTAAGAGAGAAACTCCCCGTGATTGTCGTTCCCGATAGTAAATCCAGTTCGACGTGAGGGCATTAACATTGATATTCGACACGAGGACAGATGAAAGAACGCACGTCTCCTACTTTTCAGTTGTTATAACTGTAAGCGTTGTAATTGCAAACAAAAATGTCTCGTCATAGAAAACATTTCAATAATTATTTTCTACATGTTTTATCGGACGTAGCAGGATAAGAGGAAGTTTTTTTTATTAAAGATAAAAATGATAAATGACCTACATGATATAAAAAGCAGAATATCTATAGTTTCTCGAAACACCCTGGAAAACAGAATCACTTTTCTTTCTTCTTGATGAGACAACAATTGATGAGACACAAACAGGATTGGAAATTCCTATCTCAGAGAAGAGAGAGAGCCAGAGACAAAACGCGAAAGAGAGAGACTATATATCGCATTAATTGATACGTTTAATTAATAAAATAAAATAATTTTACAATATGAGCAACCTACACAAACTAGCTAGCAATAAGCCACACGTGAATTGGTCTTGGCCACCATCTTTAATCGGATCCAGATACTACTGACTTAACAAGGACATACCGAGAACGTGCGGGCGGCACATATACTGGTATAACTGTCCACGATCGTTTTACGACCAGTGTGTAGGAGATACACGTATTCGCCATTTTCGAAATGCCATTTGCAAGAGATTGTATAATAATAGTAACTTGTTCAGAGATATTTTCGTCTAGATACCGTTAAATCGCGAAAAATTCTTCAATATTGTAGATTGTAGCCTCGAAACCAAAATTTTAAATTTTTCACAATGGTTTAAAAGCATTTGTCGTATCTTTATTGAACATCCAATTGATAATCTCGATATTTCAACAGATTCTTCAGATGTCCAGATTCCGTATCGATTTCTCCGTCTCTACTCGGAACACACCGCGAGCGAGGGAGGGAAGAATCCGCTGTATGTATGTACCAAGATAGAGAGAAGCGAACGAAGGAGTTTGCTTATGGGATTCACACTCACCTGTCGAGCGTCTTCAGGTTCAAAATCAGGGGTTGCTCGGAGTCGGTGACGTCGCGGCGTATCCGGTTGCGATGTCGTCTCAAGGCTACGGTGTCATATGTGGCTGCCTCGTAGTACCTGATATACGAGCTGCGCGTGATATCTGAAAAGCACACGAGAAGGAAACGGATGTACTATTAGTGGCCGTATAAGAAGAATGCGTTGCGCAAACGGTAAACCGCGAGTCACGCAAAGATGAATCGCGCCATAAAGATGCGTTTGTATCAGATGCTACCACAGCACAGGCGTGATTGAGGAGGCGAACGAGCGTTCATATTCTTCAGATAAATAAAAAAATTGTCCCGTTAACTTTTTTATGAGACAAAGAAAAACGCGATATAAAACTCATTCGAGACTAAAGGATAGTTTATTGTTGGTACTTTTTCTTTATAAATGCATAATAAGTGTAAAATTATATCTGAAAAATATTTTTAAATTCCCTTTTATGAGATGTTGAAGAAAATTGTATTGTAATTTAAGAATAATAATTTTATATTGTTTTATATTTACACTGAGAGCTTATTAATAATACAAAGTCGAGGAAAAACGATCTGGATTAATTTTTCCAAAACATATCGCAATTTTCTTGTCAGATATTAGTGGTACCTGAGCTCTCTGCCACATGATATAAACGCACCTTAAAGCGTACATAATTCGCGCTCGATTGCTCACGGTGGGAAAAAACGCGATGACTATACCACGTTTTTTTTTCCTGCCGAGATCGTTGCAAAATTCGAAGGCGCGTAGGTCGGGTATGGCACTTTCACTGCGTGGTTTATTACAAAAGCATACGATAATCTCGACTAAAGATCATATAATACAAATTACACATATCTATCTCGAAAAAATAGAATCAGATTTTGACTTTCGATATTTTATCTTCATATTTGTCTCTGAGCTCTCTTTGTGTTATTCACGACAGTCGCAATGAAAAGGTAAAATCATGTCCTGGTAAAACCAGTCATGTCTATCATTATAAATGCATAATGGTGAAATAAATTGACGCATTTCATATTTACGAAAATTCTAATTCGGATTGGACGATTATATATAGATATAACATGCTCTGAGAGTTATGACTCCGCATAATATCCGCATTTACAGATTGAAACTAAATAGTCATATTTTGCATCAAAAATGCTGAAAGATAATTAATATATCTATTCTTTTATATGGATGCGACCAAAATCTTAATCATAAGAAAAAAAGCAAATTGCAAGGCTCAAATTTAATTTCTTTTTTTAATAATTATAAGAAGAATCTGAGATGCACTGAAATATTTTACCATCGGCAATACTTGCATTACCTACAATTACTTAAGTACGCAGCTACAGTTACGTATCGCGCTCTCTCATTGGACCTTCTTCTGTCGCTAATATAATTTTATTAATATCAAAGGGCCTTCTTCTTTCACCTCATCCTATCAATTTAAATCTACTCGTGCTTCAGTAGATGCCGACGTCTCATCGCAAAAGCACTGCAAAATCAATTAATTTATTTCCGCGCGCATTATGTACACGCTGCGAAATGTTACACTCACTCCGCGAAAACTCGCTTAGTATTTTAGGATGAAAGGATCACGGAAATTTTAAGAGGAAACGAGCATTCACCACGATTACTCGACCGAGAGAACTCCTCAGAGACGCGTTTTCAGATCTCGGACGAGTGCAGCGGCCGAAGTGCACTTGTTTCGCGTCCACTTTACCAAGAGGATGCGCACACCCACACACACACATTAACCATCAGTCCCGCCGCTAGATTTCAATATAACGAATTTAATAACGTACCGATATTTTTATATAATATGCGCGAAAGTGATCCGCCGATATCGAAATACCTATATTTTTTAACAGCACGCGCTCAAAGAGCTTAAAAATAAATCAACAATATTTCACCCGAAAAGATTGAAGAACTTCAGCGGATATTCCGGGAATGTGAAAAATAAAATTTAATTTATTCGATATAATGTCATTAATTGTAATCGTAGCGTAGCGCTATTAAACACAGATAGGTAAGTGGAAGAGTATTAATGCGTGAGGCTTGGGTAGCTTAACAGTCGTTTGGTAAGCGAAAACTCTCGGGTTCAATCCAGTCACGTTCGGATCCAGTTACCTGCGCCCTATATTTTTTCCTCGCCCTTAAAAGTATCTAATTATTGTCACGAGAAAGAGCGAAAGTAAAGGAAACAAAAAAACTCGTTATTCATCATTCGATTTGATAACTTTTTATCTCCGTATTCTTTACTTATAACTTTATACTTATAACTTTTTACTACCGTATCATTCTAGATCTTTGCTTTGTTTCGTTTCGCGTCTGTAGCCGCCGATTATTTCTCCTAATCTTCTCAATTCGAATATTAACCGAATGAATTTAAGAGGGAAATCTAAGCTATGACTGCATATTACACGGTGTGTCTGTATTTTAACGAACGGACGTTACATACGTGACCTAGGCGACTTTCAGAGTAAATGGCCCGAACGATCAATGGGGCGACGCGAAGCGCAGTTTGCGCCACGTGCTCCCACATCACAATTAGAGCACTGTTTAGGGTCGCGTACCATTGTTTCCGTAAATACTACCGCCGATCGAGCGATCGGGGCACAAAAGGAACACGTTGGACAAAGGCGAGTATCGGACTTGAGGCCATTACCGACGCGGGCGGACCCCTGCGGGACATCGAACGGCGCGGTATTTCGATATACGTCCCGAAACTCACGTGGGCACAAACGATCGCGAGTAACCAATATTTTTTTCAATTTAACCTTTACTGAATGAAATTCAACGATTTTTCATCGAATATATCATACATTTAACACCTTATATAAATGGCTGGAATATTGACGAGATTTTATTATATAAAAATAAACGCGCGCGAGCTCGATTTTCATTGTTCTAAAAACCAAATTTATTTAAAAATAAAGACGCATTGGTAATATCGATATACAAAATTAAATGTTATAATTCAAGAATTTAATAGCACTAATATTTAAAAAATTAAAAATATTTCAATGAGTGACGAGATATACTTGGAAAAGTAACGAAATCAAGTATCATTTGCCAGAAAATTTTCTAAATTGTTATTACCGTTCCTAAAGAAATAATAATTAACAAAAATAACAATGCACAAAAAGATATGACCGTTTTCCCTTACCATCTCTATTATGACTTCAATAATAATCTTTTATAAATAATCTCGAACTTTTACATCAAATCAGAAAATTAAATAATTATGCATCGAAGAGGATTTGAACATTTTGAAATATAATTGATCACATATTTTCACACATGTGAAAATTGTATTTCTCCTAATTTCATCACCGATTCGTGTGTGTCCTCGATTCGAAGGCACTTGTCAGATCAAACATATGAACTTTGGGGCATCGAGTCACCTTTGCTTTAACGAGTCAACAAAGAGAGCTAAATGTGACTCACCTCTATGCGGAGGTGCGGGATGAAGAGGAGACGCGTTGACGACGGCCATCAGAGTCCAGACGGGTAGGAACAACAGCACAAAGAAAATCGGACACGTCGTGATGGACCATTGACTCCTGCCCCCCACTATCGCGGCAGCCACGGAGCGCATCGCGGGCCCGCGGGCCCCGTAGTGGTGCCCCGCACGGCCCTCTGCCTCCCCTTCCTCTTCCTCGTCCTCCTCCTCCCCTTCTTCGCCCACGGCCAGGGCCGCAACACGCATGGGCCCGATGTTCCGTGCCCCGGCAACGACTAATGGCGCTATCTGCCTTTTGTCGAGGAGTCGACCACCGCAGCACTTTGCCAGTCACCTACCAAGATCATTTCTCCGTCCTTCTTCTCCGGTCGTTCTCCCCCTCCTCCTCCTCCTTCCCCTCCTGCCCTCCTGCCGGCGCCCCTTTCTCTCCGCCACCTCCTCCTCGTCTTGGTCCGTAGGTCGCTCAACCTTTCGACCCCTCTGCCGTCTCCACCACCACCGCGCCTCCTCTTCGCTTTCAGCCTTCCTCTTTTTTCTTCTTCTCTTTTTCAGCCGGTTCCACCTCGCTTTACCTTCGACGGCGGATCGACTCCTCCTCGTCGTCGTCCTCTTTCCTCTTCGACGTTCACCACCTCCGAGCGCCGCTCTCCGGACGTCGATCGATCCTGTTGACAAGAATGTATAAAATTGGTCACGAGTGCCAAGAATACGCAATATTATTTCATTCTGGATGAAATCAGAGAGACTGAGTTAAATTAAAGCGCCGCTCTCTCGCGACCGCGAAACTTGCCACGCTGCGAAATTACGCGCTCGTTTTCATGTACAAGAAAGTAATAGGGGGTGGCCGAGTGTTTATCTCGTAAAAGTAAACTTGTAAACCTTAAAAGTTTAAGTCGGGCAGCGTGGGCAAGAGGGGGTCTGAGATAGAGTATCGTCGACTCGGCAATTGCGGCTGGAGAATTGTTCGCGCGAGTACGGTCTCGTATAATGTGGCACGTTAATGGTATACATACGTGCAGTATGCAATAGGGACTGCAGGACGAGGAGATTGCACAAACAACTCTCTTTACATGACAATAAATAAGAATATTTAAACATAACCCGGAAATAATAGCTTAATAATTTAGCATCCAAGAAGCGACAGTTCTGACGTATTTAGTGTTCACGAGATATAAAAATTTAATATCGGAAAAAATAACTTGTATGAACACGATTTTTTTCAACACGAGATTTTATGAGTTACTTACTAATTTATTTGTTGAATAGTTCAATAGTGAATAGTTCGATTACTTATGGTTATTTCGGAGTATAAGAATCTAATCTTATTTTCCAATATTATCGAAAAGCTGGAAATTCGATACATATAACAATACAGAGATTAATGGGCAGCGACGATAAAAAAAAGTGCTCGTGAAATACATCAGTTTGGTAGCGCGCAAACAGTTTGCATTTTTCATGGAAAAAGTTCTGAAACATGCAAATGAAACGCGCGACTAACACGACAGTGACTTTCGTATTGCTAATACTCGACGTACGAAACTGCTTTACTTCTCTGGAAATTGTGACTTTACCGGTACGAATATAGTACAATTAGTAACAGACACTACGATATCTACAGGATGCTTAAAAAAGACATTAACACTTATATGGAAGTAACTTTTTTTTTAAAAAACAAAACTGATAACACAAGATATCATAGTAACAGTAACAGATGTATTTTGTCTTCAAAGAGTCTCTAAAGAGTTTTGTTCACCATCATTGTCTACACATTCTTGGAATCTTTTCCAGATGGTCTCCAGTCTCCAGAGCCCTGAGGCACATTTCTTTGGGTATTGTTGCTATCACATTTGCAATTTTCTGTCGGAAATCTTGCACATTGCAACGGTGATCGGAGTGGAGACTCTTTGAGGACAGGAAACATTTGTTATTTTCTTGTGTTATTAGTTCCATTTCTCTAAAAATGTTACTTCCATATAAGTGTTAACATTAGGTAACATTATTTTAAAGCACCCTGTACATCTCTATTTGACGTTATCCTTTACGTTCCGAGACACAGATCACGAAAAAATATGCATTTCATGAGTTGAATAATAATAATGTCCAAAGCGAGACAAACTCAGAATACTGTATTTTGTAAAAATATCATAAAGTATACAGAGGTAATTTGAAAACTAATACATTGGAGGAAATAACAAATCAAAAATTCAATATAATAGAATTATATAACTGCTATTTGTTCCATTTTCGATCTATTATGTTAATTCGATTTTCGTAATGCAGTAAGTGCAAAGAAAGGACAAAAAAGAAACGAGTTCGCGTAGATCCGTTCGCCTTCGCACGTTTCCGCGTTTCGCGAAAGAACAAAATGAAATAATGGGCGGGATGCATTCTCAGGAAAGAACGACATGTGTGTACGTATAAACTAAATATATACAAACTTTACCATATCCCGACCTGGCGTGCCGTGGCAACGTCAAGAAACGCACGCTCTAATGGGTAAATAAAAGTGCATGCATCGCGACGGCGGGCGTCGCGTCGACGCGCAAGCTCGACATCACCCGGGCGATAATACGTTTTTCCACGATGACGCGACGCATAATCCGCGAATAAATCATGCTTAAGCTTGTGAGCAATGAACAACGAATACCACCAGTGCGGTTCGCGCGGGACTTTATCTCCAAGCGTGACGAAGAGAGAAACCGAACAATAAGATTTAAAATTAATTATTCCAAATTATATTGTAATAAAAATACTAACAAAATGCGGTGGAAATAGTAAATATAACAAAAGGCTGGAGAAAGTTGTGTCTTATTTTCTTAATATAACGCTATACCGTCTATAAAATAATTATGAAGATTACAAGAAAGGGCTATGACTGAACTCGAGAAAAGTTGCGAGCAAATTTACATAAACTTCAAAATGTCAACGTTCTATCGATGACTTCGTTCAAACGTTATTTTAACCCGTTTCGTCAAACCCGAGTTCCGAGTACAGCAGAGACTTTGTCAAACATGGGATCCTGATCTTGTTCATCTTCTCGCTCGTCGTACGTTCTCGTTTCTCGAGATACGATGTAAAGTTCACAATTAGGTAGGTAGGACGCGATATTTCAAGGAACTCTAAAGTTCGTTGCCGAAATAAATTACATGGGGCGCTGCTGCGGAGCACTGCGGTCGGATACACTTTCCCGGTACACTGTGTAGAGGAGGTCCCCGAGCGGGATAGACATTACATTCCGAAAATGGAATGTCGACGCGATGTTCGTACGAGGAGGAGCTTTATCGCGCCTCGTCCGTGCAGGCGGAAGAATGACCTGGCGCGGCGAAAGCCATTACTCGCATTTCGCAAGTCCTGGCACGGCGAAACGAAACGGCGAATTTACACGATTCGCATTTGACGATCATTTCGCGACGAGTCACCCCCAAAATTTTTCTCTCGACTATCATTGATAAATGAGAGAGAAAGAGCGAAATACGATATTATTTTTATAATAAAAATTGTAAAGACGCAGACATGTGTACGCTTCTTTAAAAATAATAATAAACTTTCTAAGTTTTTTATTTAAAAATGCGGTATACTGATAATAAATATAATTGTATTTTATAATAAATGTATTAGTAACAATAATACAATAAATATACTAATATATAATAGTAGGAAGTGACATTTACTTTTATGACACTGAGAAAAAAAATTTATTAATCCCAAAAAATATTTAGTCCAATATACGTTCAACTAAACATTTTAGTTAGTTAACTAAACATTAGTTGAATTAATTAATTCTTGATTAAAGAAACTAAATAAATTATTGAAACAACCAATGTTTAGTTAACTAACTAAAATGTTTAGTTGAACGTATCGGACTAAATATTTTTTTGGATTAACAATATTTTTCTTAGTGGAGATATTAGTATAAGAATGTTAATGAATATACTTTACTCAAAATCTACTAATTTATCTGCTGCAGCTATTAATAAAGTTCATATTTCAATAAGTGATATTTATTTATTTAAGTATTAATATATAAAAATGTAATACACTCACAATGCACTAATTTATCTGCCGCAGCTATTAGCAAAGTTCATATTTCGATTGGCGCAGCCAATTTCTATTTCATCTCTAAATGCGGATGATTACCTCTGTAAAAGGAGATCTTTCGTTTTTATCTTGCGAGGTTTTTTTTTCATCGAACGAGAACTCCAATAAATTCGCCTTGAAGAAAACCCGTTCCTCCGATGCATTCACTTCGAATGATTCATTCGCGTGGGGCACGGACGGAACCAGATATTTTTCTCAAGAGAATAGAGAATAGATGAATCTTAATAGCATACAAAACTCGGAGTTTTCTCATAAGCCACGGCCACCACAATGGAATATGGAACATCCGACCTCGACACCTCGCGTGGCGTCAAACACGAGCGCGCATCTCTCGGCTTATCATCTATTAATACCACGCCGACGCTCCGTCTATCTATTATATATCAGGATCCGACTGGGATCAGTGGGGATCTCTCGTCGTCGTGAATACGTCACCGAAATTCCACCGTGATAGTCCGGGAATATCGATAGACGAGGAACCGACATCGGAGAGGATTAGCGTGTCGTAAGCGTCCGTTCGCGTTCGCCGGCAGAACACGATCGGACAATTTTCCGTCGAGCGCGCCTCGCTGAACCGTTACCTCGCAACGCGCGCGCCGGCGAAAACACGTTTTGCGTAATGTCCAAGCGAAAGAGACGGAAAACCCGGACGAATAGAATAATTACGAAGGAGCCGCGCCACGCCGTCCGACGACGATCGAACCTTCTTTTCCGAAGAACCGCGATGAATTTTACGCCGGCCGTCTTGAAATTCGATCGCCCACAAAACGTACACTATTACACCGTTAGATCTCCGACAAAATATTCGAAATCTACTTTTTACCCTGAATAAAATCAAGGCGACTTAATTAATGTAAGAAAGCGAAATTATAGTATCTAAAAAGCAAATTTTTTATCGCAACGTGTAATTTCCTAGAAACAAAATATCAATATTTATAACTACAGAGTGAATAATATTATTTACTGCAGTTTATGTGCATTGACTTCCAACTGAATCAGTTTCAAAACCTTCATTGATCTCTCTCGCTCTATGGATACTTTCTATAATTATCAATCAACAATAGCCAGGGGGGAGGGGAGAACACGTTATAATTCTACCTTCCAGCGGATCTCTTCCATTCGAGATAAGTACCATTATGGAACCTTTTTCACTGTGCTTGTCGCTAATTGACACTAATTGTTCTGAATTTATGTGAATATCTATTCAGTTCGAGATACGTAATTTTAATGGTATGTTGCATTACGCGAAAATGGTTCCAGCAATGGCAATGTCCTTGTAATTTTCAAAAATTAATGTATATAAATGTCCGTATAAAAATCTGAAAAATTCGAAAACGCAAAACCACGCCTGAAATCATCTATTCTCGTTGTCGTGTTTTATGGAGCTTTATTGGAATTTTCGTGGTTAATCTTAAGGGAAAAAGTTTTTTGTTTTTAAGTTTATGAAATTTCTGTGGCAACGTTATACTTATACTAGAAACACTTGTGAATTAGACAACGCGTTAACGTCCATTACGTTGTCTATAAAAAAACGCTCATTATATCGTTAAGAGTGATTTTACTACGTATAATTCATTAATTCCTTTAATATTTTATACTATATCCTCTCATGTATTTTTCTTCAGGCTAAGACCTTTAACGACTACGAACTGCGAACTATATGTATAACATTCGGTATATATTTCAGAAATCTTTTCCGGAGCAAGTATATCAAACTATCCAAATAACATGATTGAGGTTCATAATGGTATTCGCGTTTGTGCGCTGCGCGATCCATCCAGATTTCAGCATGTATTATGAATTTCTACCCCAGTTTCACATTTAGTTGGAGACTCCAAAGTCAGAAATTCAAAACAATCGTGCATTCTGCACCGCGTCTAATTACTTACAACCGAAAGGTCTGGCGCGAAAGAGAAAGGTCAATCTTCGTGTTAAACCGCATCGAATTATATGCCCGGGGCAGGGGGCGCGCAAAATTGACACTCAAAACACGCGGCTCTGTATTAACCGGCGGACAGAGAAGCGTTTTAAAACGCTAATTGTCATTTCTCGCTCCCGATAGTCCCGATACGCGCGTCATAATTCCCGAACGCTTTCAAAAATCCAATCGCTATTAAGTTTCAAACACCATTTAATTCCCGCGGCTGCGTTTTATTTTAATCCTCGGCAGATCCGCGGAATAATAATGTCCCGTAACCCGTTGTTACATCTGACGGATACACACGGCGATTAACTATTCCCGCTTTTCCCCTATTATCTCTAACAATAAATGTATAGCATCGCGGTGCGACGAGTGCCTTTCTCGATGGCTTTTTGGCATAACATAATAAAACACTCCGCGTTTCCCGAAGAGCACGGGAATTTTGAACGTCGACGGCACGTGTCTGGGCTTTCCCCTTTGGCCTTCTCGCGATCGTGCTTTACTCAAGAGCCTTGACGAGCTGTTATACCAATTTCTGTCGCAAATATTTCCCGACGTTTAGCGCGTTCTCTCCAGAACGCCGACCCAAAGGCGAGGCGGAACTAGCTCGTCCCTCGCCGTCGCGAGTCCTTTAAAAGGCGCGGGCCAGGCGCGCGAAGGATCTTTGACGGTTTTTTAATTATCTAAGCTCCCCCCGAAGATGCTTTTATCATAGTACATCTAAAAGACCCATCATCACGGAGACTTTGGAAAAGAATACAAAAAGGCGAAGAAAACGGCGTCCCTTGCAATTAACTTTTCACTCACACCAATACAAAACATTTGAGTTATAATATATAATAATAATTAATAATACTTTAACGATTTCGATAATTTAAGTACGTGGTTAAATATTTTGTATAATTCATCTGTTTCTTAAGATATTTCCTAAGATTCTATCCACTGAAAACAAAATACTTAGATCCAAGAAAATATTTTGTCACATAGTACCAATGGCTTATTTACTTAATATAATCACATATTTATTTAGAATTAGATATTTTTACTTAATTTTACTTTTTACTTTACTTCTTTTTTACTTAATTCTAAATAATTATGTGATTATATTAAGTAAATAAGCCACTGATACTATGTGAAAAAATATTTTCTTGGATCTAAGTATTTTTTTTTTCAGTGTACCAGACATTTTTAATTTGTCGTATATACTGTTAAAGGATATTAAAGGATAAAATTTAAACCAATATCTTGAGTTGAATAATATTTTGTTATTTTTAACTACCATGTGTGTCGAAATTTATTTCAACACGAAACAGTATCATTTTAACTGCATTAATTTAGTTAAATTGAGTTTTAGTTAAATTGATAGTTTTAGTTAATCTAACGAAATATTGGATAGAAACAGTCGCGATTTATAGAAATGATTAAAAACGACTCGAATTGAGTATAATTGACACTACGAATTTAACGGTGTAAGTTACTTTAAATTAAAAAATAGCTTTACCTTCCTTCTGTTACAATCACTTTTGAAATTAATAATAACTCTGTAGTCTGTAATAAAAACGTCCGTGACCGATTAACGACCAAAAGATTGCGAGATTTATATTTGATCCTGCATACAGGTCATTATAATTATAATCATTCGCGTAATTCCATTGTCACGTAACAATATCCCGTCGCGGAGTTTAAACGCTATTTTATACAACAGCTATTTTATGCAAAGCGCGATTATCTTCTCGTTCCCCCTTTTCGGTATAATACAAAGTCACGTTATCTGTTCAATTCTCCTTACTTCGTTCAAATTGTTACACAGGTGTCGGAAGTTACGGTTGCGCGCCGATCCGACGGGAGTCGGCTTGTCACGACAAGTCACAACCAGATTCGTCACGTCGAACGCGCGTCGGGGACGCGCGCGCGGCCAACTTCACGCGGCTCGCTTCCACTCGCAGCTCGCTTCGCGAGAGACCCGGCGCGGCGAGGGGCCCGCTAATCACGTTCCTTTCATTCTGATCGGAGCGCAATGCGAGGGGACGGCGCACGAGCGCTCGAATGTGACGAAACACCGGGGATTCGCAACGTAAACACGCACAAACGTGCGAGATGCCCATTGCCCCGTCGTATTGCCGCGTATCCTTTCAACGGCGCGACGGCGACGGCCCGCGCTCCGCGCCGACGAAAATGGCGGTTATTTCGTTTTGCGATCCGCGATCGCAAAACGGATTCGTGGATTCCATTTCAAGAGCGAGCGGCACGAGTAGCGGAGTGTTTAGTTTACCTGTCAATTGTTAACTCCGGCGGAAAATGGAAGTGGAATCTGACTCGGCGCGCGCGACGCGTTTGACGTGCGGAAATTCAAATTTGTGTCTCGCGGAAAATGGCGCCACCTCCCTTCGAATTCTCGGCCCGTGGACGCGAGCGCGATTCGCTACTCCGACCGCTCCGAAATTCGTCGGAGCCGGAGGACACGCGGCACGCCACCGGGATGGAAACATCGTCCCGAGTCCCGAGTCCCGACGCGTAGACAGCGGGGGGAGTCGAGAGAGAGCAGCGCGCCTGCCCGGCTCGACGCGGCCGCGGCGCGTCCTACGTCCTACACACTCACCGAGGCGCAGCTCGTCGTTGCTCCGCTCGTCCTGGTGCCGCTAGCTCGCCGCCGTGGGGGATACCGGCCGCCCGACGACGCGCACCTGCACCCGAGGAGGAAGTCGGCTTGCAGCCCCGCGTGTCATCGGCGCTCATCGCCGCGTGACGACGCCGTCGCCGCCCGCGTAGACGCCGGGCATCCGGAATACATGCACGCACAGGCACGCGCGCGCACACACACTCGCTCACACACGCACACACTCGCGGGCGCGCGCGCACACACACGTGCCGGAGAAGAGAAAGAGTGGGTCCTTCCGACGACGACGACGGCGTCGCTTCTCGATCCCGGCGGCTTCGCGACAGCCGGAGCACGCCGACGGCGACGTCCGCGAAACGCGAAAACGGCAGATAGCACGCGCGAGCGCGAGCGCGCACACATACACGCGCGAGAGCGAACGAGCGCCCGACAAGCGGTAGGACCGAACGGAGAGCGCGTTCCGCAACGCACTGGCGTCACTGGCGATGGCGAGACCGCTCGCGGACGAAGACTCCCGACTTCCCGAGGCCAACGACTCCCCCCACCAATCGCGCGCGTTCGACCCAGCTATATATCCCCTCTCGCGCCCAATCCCGCGCGACCTTCCCCTTCTTCCTTCGCCCCCCCTTTCACGCTCTTTTTCCTTCTCTCTTCTTTCTTTCTAACGGCGTGCTCCGAAACGTATTTATTATTGTTAATGTGTTGAAGATAATTAAAGCCGGGCCTCTCTCGGCGTTCCGCTCCGATCGCGGGCGATTAAATTACACGCGACGTTTAAATATTTTTATTACGCACTCCGAGGAACAGACGTACCTCCTTTTCTGTCTCTTCTATTCTCCCAAGTCGCTTCCCAGTTCCCATCACGACGCGGAACGGACTTATTCAACCCCCTCGCATTCTCCCCCGCCCTTCCCGCCGCTCTTATCTCGCGGCGAACGCGCGTCGCCCACTATATCGCCCCGCTCGGTCTCTCTCCTCCGTTCCGTGCCTCCAGCCTCCAGCCTCCAGCCTCCGGCGTGCGAGTGCAAGAGGAGGAAGATCGGAGCGCGGGCAGGACGAGAGACGCGAGCGCGCGAGCGCTAACATGTCGTCCTTCCGCGAACTTTCTCCTCCTCGCGCGGCCCCTTTACGCCGATATTCCGCTCCTCTCTCGCTCAATTCCTGCCTCTCTTTCCCTTCTACCCCATAAGATCTACATCTATTTTGAACCGCTGCCGTACCCCTGCTCCTCCCGCCCGTCGCGCTATATATATTTTCGTATCTGTCGTTCGGTATATTGCTTCTACCCTCGTGCAACCGAAACGCGCCGGCGAGTGCACGCGTATACCTACCCTTCTTACGGGAGGAACGATTTATCAATGAAACAAAAGGAAACGTCGCGAAGGCGACGAGGACGGGGTGACAAAAGGGCGGCGGCGGTGTAGCGTTGAAGGGGCAGAGAAGGAGAGAGAACGGTCGGGATCCTTTCCTCTCGCCCTCGTCCCCCGCTCGCCGGTCGCCGGTCGCCGGTCGCGTCGACGGCGCGAAACCATTACCCCGGGAATGTTGCGCCGTGGATTAGTTTGATTATCGACATGCGGCCGCGCCGAGGCCGCGAGCAATTTAATTATGGAAACGGTATGCTGCAAAGGACGAGCCCGCGATATCCAATTAGTTTCCACGGGCCGCTGCGAGTCCGCTGCAGCGCTCTTAACGATTGCTTAACCCTCCCGAGAGGAACGCTAACTGTTCGTAAACTATCGAGCGCGGACGCCACGCCGCTGACTTGCCGCGACGATCGCGTTTGTTTATAGTTTACGAAGTAGCGGAGTAGCACGGGGATTGCATTTTTTATGAGAGATCGACGCAGATTTGTATAGCCGTTTGCGTTTAGCTATTAATCGCGAGACGAGACGCGACCGTTTGTACAAGAGCGTGATAATTGGAGAAAGAAATTAAACTTTCAACGTGGAATTAAATTTCCATGTCCGAGTAAAGATCGAGCCGAGGCGCGAATCTGATTATCAATTTTATTTTAGGATTCAGCCGAGCAGATATTTAAGTTAAGGCGATGATTATTATAGAGATACACTCGATTATACGAAAATACCGGTGCGGATCGAGACGAAAGCGAGAGAGCGTTCTCGAGTTGAAGCGCGAGATTCTTTTACGCGCGACGTAATCGTCCGATACACAATTTTTGCTCGAGTCGCGCGCCATTAATTCGCAATCGTTGTCGCGCGCGACAAGCGAGAAGCCATATAATTATTCCCCGCCGCGTGGCGAGCCTCTCTCGCGTTTCCTTTGACGTCACGGGGACGTAAACGCGAGTAACGCGTCGAGAGTCGCGTCGAGTCATTCCCGGGGATGCGAAAAAATTGTTTCGTCTCCGGGAGACGGCGAGAAGAGAGTAATCGTCGGGTGCCTCGTAAAAAGGCGCCGAGATTGATGGCCGAGGGCCTTTTTAACGAAGCGCGGAGGCGAGGAGCGTTAATCAATAGCCACCGGCGGCGGGCACCCGGCACCCCCTCCCACCTCTCTTCCCGCCGGCATATTCGAAATAAATTCTAATACGGCCGCCGCCGGAAGGGAGACGATTACCGCATCATTGTTCCGTTCGGCTATTCTTTTCGCCATACGCTGCCGCTGCGCTGCACCGCGCGCGGCTCTCTAATTTTCCTTTTTTTCTCTTCTTTTTTTTCGCCACCGTCCGATAGCGGCCCGATCGCATTAGTCGCAATTAGCGCGGAATTTATTCCCCGAAAAGTTATGCTAACGCCCCATTTGATTAATCGCTCTTTCCCGACCCCTTATCACCTGGGCGAATTGTTATAGGAATATTCGTTAACGAGCGAATAGATAATTACTAATTAATATTGTATATATGCTTTTGTCTATCGCGTTTCATCGGAGAATTATAAAAATTTGATTGCTCGGGGTTGCGACTATTGCAGAGATAAATGTTATCGTTTCTGCAATTGAACGCGTTACGAAATCCCGTTTTGTCACGTAATCGAAAGAATTGAAAAATAAATTTTATGAATTGCATCTCATGAATTTTATCGAATCCTTCACTCTAAAATGGAATTTAGAATTTAATAACTCTATAATTTTACATAAGTACGTGTGAAACATGGAAAGGGACCGAAAATCTAAACCTAAATTATTATAGATCTAAATTTTAGATCGTCTAATTATAAAGGTTGAGTTTCGCCAGACTTCCCTGGTAGATATGTCATTTTGACGTCTTTTGACGTCAATTGACGTCAAAATGACATGTGATTCCTACCTTGGGTTCGTTTCGTCTTAATTTAATTCACAAACTCGCTGCAAAATCTTGAATAAGTCAACCTTAACATCCAGCTTTTAAAATATTTCTCAGTAGACCGGTTTTGTATGATCGAATTATGCTAAAGTTTTCTAAAAAATTGAAAACGACGTTGTGTGTGTGTGTGTGTGTGTGTGTGTGTGTGTGTGAAGATGCATCGCAAACAAAAACATGGATAATCGCGACACGAATAGACATCAACAATTGTGCGATATTAATTTTAGGATGTACAAAAGAAAAATCTTCGTGATTTAATTCGCGCGGCATTTAGCCTGGATCCCGCCCTTTGGCTAAAATCTTTTCCCTTTTTCGAGGAGCCTTGAGCTCTCTATTCTCTCAGAAGCATCCGATTTGAATGTATCAGAATCGCTTCTGTCGCGAAGAAAAAGTTTTTACGGAATTTCGTTAAAGAATCAGCGCATTCTAAAATTATATTTCGACGACAGGATGAGCAACAGGAACGTTGACCGATCAACCTTCCCTTCCGCAGACTCGACCAGGATCCCTAGTGTACCTTCCCGACGGACGATGTCGCTCTCTTACAAGAACAGGTGAGGTTACGTTGTTACGTTCGCGTCGAACACCTGTTGTCAAAATCTGACGTCCCGAGGGAGAGACACGGGGATCCCCATAAATCTAATCGACCATGGTAATTTCGATACATATTGCAATTACGTCTAACAATTTCGCAATCCCCTTAGAACATCGTAAAGTTTCGATACTGGGACTCGAGCCACTTTCTTCGTGTCTCATACGCGACTTTGTTTGGCTTTTCCTTTTGCACAATCAATTTACCTAACATTGCATTCTGCTTTACTCTTTCCCGTTTCATCCGGTATGTAATTGTTGCAGGCGCGCTACTTCAGAGAAGAGGACATAGATGGTACGTTATTGCGAGATCCACCCTTGCTCGTCGTATGTCCGAAATAAAATCGAACAAGCGGTCTGAAATGGATTGTTTTTGCAGAGTTCCGAGAGTGTTTCTACCTGTTCGCTCGAAGCGGCCAGATTCGCACGCTTGACGAGCTCACTATAATTATGAGGTCCCTGGGATTGAGCCCGACGATTGCGGAATTGAACAAGTACATGAAGGACAAAGGTAATGTCTCACGATGTCCAGCTTTCACCGGGGAAACCTTTTACGAAGAGGACGGAAATCATTCGTGTTGATTCCAGGTGGAAAGATGTCCTTTGCCGATTTCTTGGAAGTCATGCACCTTCAGACTCGCGCGGAGGACCTGCCGAAAGAAGTGATCAAAGCTTTTCAAGCTGCGGACACCTCTCACAGTGGCACTATACCAGCACGACAGTTGGCGCATATGTTGCTTCACTGGGGAGAGCAATTGAGTAGCAAAGAAGGTAAAGTGAATGAATAATTTAATCGTAGCTTTTACGTTTGGCAATACTGTCCTTTGTTGCAGTGGAGCAAATCTTCCGCGAAGCCAACGTGTCTTTAAACGGACATGTGAAATACGAGGATTTTGTAAAAATCGCGTGTGCACCTGTACCTGATTATTATTAAGAATTAAGCGATTTTCATATTTATATACCACGTTCCATGATTTTACGCTTCTATATATTCCTACGAAAGGCGCGAAAGAGAAAAATACTTTTACATAAATAAGAAAAGATCAGTTTAAGATTTAAAAGGAGTTTTATAACTTAAAAATATGGTTGCGGGACTTCTGGTTATCGGATAAATAAAGTCTATTTCATTATTTATTCCCATTATATCTTAAATTATACTTTCAACCCTGTTTAAGTACATTTTAATTTTGACGATACATTTATTATTTCATTACGATAATGAATTCTCATCCATGAGGAACGCTCTCTCATTTTTTCTAAATCTATATTATTATTTTATGTCGATAAACACATTTAGAGCAATGATGAGCTTTTATGGGTTTACTCTGTCACTTTTATACATTCTGTTACAAACTTTGATGCACATATTTACAGTTTCGGCTACTTCGAAATTATTCTCGAATTGCTCGTTTGATATAAAAAAAAAAACGTTGAGAGAGCAGAGGCGAATTTAAGTTATAATTTGAATTATGTACGTGAGTTACGCACACTCTCAAAAGGGCAAATTGGCCTGGCCAATTTCAAATTTTGAAAGAAAACAATTTGTTGCCGGGATTAATATACACAGCAGTTTTTTTTACATTCCTTAAAGTCATCCTTGATCGAGAGATCACACTTCGTTTTCTAAACACGTTACATCTATCTAAAACTAAAATTACACATCTTTACGTTTATCCTGTGCAAGAAATATGCGAATGAAAAGAAATCTGATTTGTATCAAAATGATTTTTCTTTCTTTCTTTTCAACGATACCAGCAAATGGAAATAGAAGTTTCTATTAATTTCTCAAAATTCACTTATTTTTTGCACGAGTTAACACATATCTCATTATAAAATAAGTAACGACGAATATTTGTTTATTCTTCGCATCGACGAGTCAGCTAAATTTAATTTTCTTCGGTACACGGAACAAAATTAACTGGATTGAAAACCATCGATGATCCTCGAAAGACGTTCGCCGACCATCGAACGATTAGTCGAACCGGTAGTCCAAGGATTACTAATCTTTGGGTACATCCGGGGTCGGGGGCGAGCCGCATAAAATCACCGCTGTGCTGACAATCGTCGTAAGTAAGAAAACGCACAACAGGGCACGATCACTGACCAAAGCGACCTGTTTCCAATCTAACTCTGTCCTTTCCCGGCGATCCTGCTCGACCAGGCGCCGCTCGTTCCTCTCGATGGTCGCGTGCACTCTTCCCAGGACCCGGGACCAATGCGCCTCAAGGCCGCCCTCCTTGCTGAGATCTGTGCGATTGTTCGACACGATTCATAATTCATCGCACGGCACGAATTAGCTGGCTAAAGAAACTAGACCAGACCAAACTGGAAATACTACCGCAGGATAATCGCAACGAAGGGATATGTTCAAAACAAAAAGTACGAATGCGAATGAAAGTAGACATTTCTCACAATCAAGTATTATTACACATCGCGCAAAAGCGATACGATTTTTAATGAAAACATTTCAGCTTTCGCGAAAAGTTTGTGATTTTTCGAGTTACGTGAAATTTCGAGTATAAATTTGTAAAAACGTAGAAAATTAAAAAATAATAATTGTATAATATACAAACACTAAGGGTAATAAGTACATTCAAAGGTGAATAATACAAATGCTTCTTCGAGAATGGCGATGTAAAAATGTGCAACACTGAATGTTAAAGAAACAAAAATTACGAGAATTAAGGATGCGGAGTGACTTCATAATTTTTAATAAGTAAATAACATATCAAATTCAATTAATATGTCTTACAGACTCACCTAGACTGGGACTAGAGCTGTTACTATCGTCTTTTCTCGATACATATTTGGGGGATACGTGCTGCTCCGGCAGTTCGGGCTTGCAGTGCAGCGGACAGTTGTTCTTCCTTCTCGAGAATTGTTCCGCCGGCTCCTGCTGATATAACAAATCACTGTGATCCTATATTGATGATCGCGCCGTAACTTTTCTATAGAACGAAGTAATAGCGGGCGCGCGTTTAGAAATTGTATCAACCGCGAAACTTTCTCTCGGCGAAGCGCAATACGGGATCGGCCACAGACGTCCGTGCGTCTGTCCCTCAATCTATATTTATCGTAATTATTTCATTAATAATTAATATCTATTTCATATATACATTTTCTTCACATTGTTCACAATTCACATTGTTCTCTTTCTCTTATAAACTTTTTATATTTATTTTCGAATCGATTTGTATCTCTTCTGGTTCTTTCATATCATATCCATTGTTTTATTTCTCCCGCACAATATTGAAGATAATTATCTTACCGTTACATCGTTACATCTTTTCACTTACGTATGCTGAAACGAACGTCTGAGGCTGATCCTGTTTACCCTATCTGCCGGAAGCTGCACGAGAATTATTATCTAACTGATCTGATTCTGAGAAACGCGCGCACAATGGTGTATTGGCCCAATTTTATTATATTCAAATAGGTTTTAAGAGGCCGGATGGCGATTTGCAAGATGCCCCGCGTATTACAAGATACAATATGCATGTGCATTACGTGCATCCGTTTTACCGATCTATTCTCCTCTTGGAAATTCAGAAATACTATCCTGGCTAATTTGTCTAAGACCAGCGATCTCACGATACTCGGTACACGTATGCCCCGCACACCACGGTGATGCAAATTCAATGTCACGACCGCCAGACCGGATGCGAACGACACCAGGCAAATGCTGACGCCATAGTAAAGACCTGAAAGCACCGAAGGGACATAGATACAGATATGGATAGAATAGATAATTGAATTTTTATCTCTCTTCAGTAACTTTTCGAAAGATGCAAAATAATTTGAGTGATTTATATACAATATTTGTCTCTCTTAAAATGTGTCGGACAGGACTGAAAGGATCGGTGAAATAGGAAAAAATAATGTTGTTTTTATTATTCGAAGAAATTTACTGATTGTGACTATTGTGAGTATAAATATGGTGCGCTTTCTATAATTTGTCAAAGAAATTGTCTGTCATATTTTCTCGCACAAGCGATATCTAACCATTAAACAAAATTCTTTCTCCACTTAGATAACGATTCTGTAACACAGCTTTTATTCGCTTTTCTCGCTGTTCTTTGAGTACACTCCTTAGGAATCCCCCTTTGAAGACTACATTAGCCAGAAATGAGACGGTGTTCAGTTTTGCGGAGACGGCTAACCGCGTTTCAAGAAAGTCCCAGGTGCATTTTCTCGCGGGTTTTTTAATGAGTAATGAACAGCTCGAACTAAAATCGCGATAATACTCTTTGTCGAACGATTTAAAATTAATATAATCGGACGACTTGGAGATTCGAAATTATAATTCTAAAGAGATATTTGCGATAATTTAACTTTAACATAATAGAATAGGAAGGATTGGCGGATCGTGACATTTTGAAAATATTTTGAGTGTGTAAAGAATTATTCTCCAAGTTCGAATTGCATGAAGATCCGACCGGAAACGACCACCGATGTACTCACGTATCAGCGGTGTCTTCTCCGTGGGCGGCAAAGTTTCGCGAATGGTCATCAAGAACACCGTCATGGAGAGAAGGGCCGAGATGCCGAGGGTGACTTTCTCCCCGGACTCGGAGGGCACGTAGAACACCAGCAGGGCTGGAGAGCAAACAGGAGCAGCGTCCGCGAAAGTTTTATTCTTACCGCGAAATATTGAATCCGAAGTATTCCGCGAGACTTCGATTCGAAGTCTCGTGACAAACTTGAAAGTTTGTAGTAATCGAAAATGGAACAAGAGCTGCGGGAAGGGCGACAAAAGAAAGTGCGAGGACAGTCTTAGGTTTGCTTTTCTCTCAGAACTTATTCCATAAATTTAAATTTTCTTAAGTTTTCCGTATTTTTCGTTCACGCAAACGTGCATAACGAGTTAATATCTAAATTCTTTATTGATTTAATAATAATTTCATATTTTATTTTATACTAAATTTTTCGCCCGCGCGAAATATAGAATACCGGTTGCCCGCAATTTCTGTTTGAGTTTCAGTTTTTCGAGAAATATAAATAAATAAATAATGCGATAGAAATGCAATTTTAATTTTATCTAGTTTTTGTCGTGCTATTGTCATGTAAAATTCACGAATTCTCGACCAAATGAAACCACGCAAAGATCTCCCGATAATTCATACATGTCATTTTTTTTACTGTTCTACAATAACTGGTCCACGATAACCATCAATTTTATCATCGGAAAGCCACAGCGTTGTCCCATTTGTCCGACAGTTTCGATTGCCCCACTGGGTCTTATATTCTGTTGTTTCAATATTTGCCTTTTTATCTATCTATTTCCATGTATCTTGTACATTGATTTTCTTTATTACGTTAACTTTAGTCTCTTAATTTTTGTTGTTAGTATCCTACTTTTTCACTCTTTCTGTTTATAAAAGCTCTTTCTTAAAAGAGATAAAGTCAATAAGCAATTGCTGTTCTACAAGCTTGGCTCTAATATCCAGCAAATTCTCGGAAAATTTCTTTCATTATCGATAAATGGCAGCAGAAATGTAATGAAATGCTTCAGTTTATGCCGTCGTTTCCGCAATGACTTAATTTGTTTTCTCCTCCTTGTACAAATCCTATAAGGCTGTTAGACCCAGTGGCCTATATATATTTATTATTTTGCAAATTCTCGTCTTCTCTCCCTTCTTCGCATAAAATTATATTGATATTCTTCTTTGATGATCGTTCTTTTTACACTTTTGCAAAAAATTAACGTACAAGGCAATTTTATAGTATTTTAGTAATTACGTTCCTTTTTGCTTACTGCCTACGTTATAGTCGTTACGGTGTACATTTTTCTTTTTCTTAACTGCATTAGCACGGTGTTAGAATACATGTAGAATGATTATGGCGTAAGTATTTTAGATAACAGAAAGTTAAACAAGAAAGTATAATTTTTTTTCTCTGAATTAAAAAATAAACTCGACAATTTTAAATTGACTTTAAGTTTATCAAGTAATTTGTTTCCAAAATGTTCTTCGATATGTTCCTACTGAAATATATGATCTTATCAAAATTCCGAATCTCTTTCAACTTTCAAGCATGCATATAAAAAGCAATGATTGCCTTCCCTATCGAGCAATAGATCTTAACACGTAATTTGATTGCCCGCATAGTTATTAATAAAGACGCCGTTTTTTCCCCGGGATTAATGCGAAAACTATTATGCAAATTCATTAGATCGACATCTCGTGTTAGTAGGGACAATCTCAATTTTCTTATGCAAGCAGGTCGTGCAGGAGAGTGCGGAAAGATCGGAAGAGAGAACCTAATCTCGTATATAACTTCCCATGCGGTCTGCTGCTTCGTAGTCTCAAGGTTTATTTATGAAATTCGCTTCGTAGCTAACGGTAAGAACTGTTACTTCCTTCATTAATAAACGAGGTCCTCGAGAATTGCATCACGTTACCGCATATCATTAATTTGCAATCTGTGAAAGTTTACTTGCGAGATTTAAGGTGTCTTAAAAAGTTTCGTACGCGCTCTTTTTCTGTAAAATTAGATGCTTTACTAAAGAAAGCGGTATATAAATTATTTTAATTACTTTTCGCCGAACATGATGCGACGTACGTATTTCACAAAGATCGACATTTGAGCATACCGTATTGTTTACCAAAAAACTCTTCGTATTTTTATACAGCTAGTAATAATGTAATTTATTAATTATCCTAATCCTTAAAAAATTTTTTTTTTTTAAATCTAAGATGAGATATAACGCCACTAATTATAATATTAGAATTTTCTTTCTCAATGAGATATTTTATTATAGAAGTTATAGTAACCCTACTTTGAATACATGCAAATACCGAAATGCAATTATTATGCTCTTTGATATACGAACGTTAGTTAGTCTATTGCTGGTCGCTAACTGATGGTATTCCACGCATTTGTGCGCTCCACTTACCGACGCCGTTGATTAGTATGCAGGGCAGAATCAGGTTGAAGACGTAGAACATCGGACGTCGTCGTAAGCGGATCTCGTAAGTGATGTCGGGGTACGGCTCCTCGCAGCAGGAGTAATACTCGACGTTTCGGCGAGCGGTGAAGTCCAGAAGATGGAACTCGCCGTTCGCCTGATAATTGCTCACGTCCCCCTGCTCGCTCTGGCTCTCCAGCTCGAGCTGATGCCCAGTAAAATTTCCTCGGTGTGAGTTACGCGCGACATATCGTGATGTCGCCGACGCGCGACGGCGTAAATTGTCGCTGTTTTGTCCGCGGCAGGCCGGCGAATTTGCAAGTAATAAAAATATATCAAGCGGGCGCGCAGTTTATTGAACAATACATCCTTTAACAGCTTTAACTAAACACGAGCGGAAACCAACAGACGAGGGTCGAATCGGTTTATCGACTAAAAGTTAAACTGGCAGCTGACAGGTCGAGTGTCTTTTTCGCTGCGATTTAGATTGTTCTGTTTATCGCGTAATATAAACTCTGTTTTGTCGAGCTGCTACGTGCTTTATTAATAATGACAAATCAAGACATTTATTGCGGTAACGAATGAAAAGAATTAAAGCACGAAAATCGGATTTTAAATTGGAGTAGAATATTACACGAATCTCGAACAGACATTCTTAATTGAATTTTAATATATATAATCCTTGTGTCATTTTTTACTATAATTTTATCGTAGATCTCATAATAACTGGCTCTGTCGTTTATCAGTTTACTCGATCGACAATTCCTTGTTAATTTAAGCAAGAACTCGATCGACTTTTTTTTATTAAAGAGAAACCTTATCGAAGTTTTTGCTCGGGAAATTAATTATCAAGGCTGAAAATCCAGTCGCGCGGAACACGAGAAATGATTAATGCGCGAGGAACTTTGAAAGATTCTCCTGGACAAGTATTTTAAACCACGATGACGTCTTTTACACGACGAAAGGGTGAACGGCGGTGTAGCGACGGCGCGGGCGGCACGCAAAGTGTATTCAGCGCGGAGAGATAGAAAATGGGAAAACTCTCTCTCTGTGAAAGATAGGCAGGGTGCTCTCAGCGCAGAGGCGAACCGAACGGCTCTCGTATTGAATTCTTCTCGCGATGCTGGGATTAAGCTCTTCGATCTGCCCGAACCATTTTCACGACTTGACGGGCCGGCGTTTTCGATTCTACCAGCTGTGTTAAGCGTCCCCGAACTTCCAAAAGGCCGATCGGCTTCGTTTCAACAACCGTACATTTCGTTTTTTTCTTTCGTTTATTTGCGTTGCACGCACAATTCGTCCGGCGTCGAGATATTTTTTGCTATGTATCTTCCATGTAAATCTCACCGAAAAAAAAATTAGTTTCTGAAGCAAAAAAGAGATAAAAATGTCCGCGATTCTTACAATAATTTCAGGATGAATATAAATGTAAAAATTTAATCTGCAGTACTCATTCACCTTTATCTTTATCATTCTAATGGTTTCATTCATATGGTTTCGCATTTACATGAACTATACAATATATATATGTACGTATACCGATACCTGATACCTCAGTCTTCGGATAATCGATATGGCATCTCGCTGAATGATATCTAGCGAAACCGTAAAATATTCCGCGGTCTTAAATGAAGGTGAATATAATACTGCGAGGAATTACGAATGGCTGAATTACGAACGTAAGAAATTAATTCGATTTAGAAGGAAATCTGTAAGATGAACGGGGTCGCGCGCCAGTCGATAATTGCCCTGCCTCATTTTTAAACTAAAGGTTCATAAGAATCGACGAAAAAATCGGCTAAGTGAAACATATCGCTCGGATTATCATATAATAGTTAAACATAATATTTATTTAAAATATATCTCTGGCCCGACAACTCAGCTGAAATCAATCTCTTAAAATCATAAGGTTTAATAAACAAATTTTGAGAATCAATGTGATATCCGTTATTGCAATCACGATTCAATAGAGAAACTCATTGTCAGATAAAAGCTGTTTTGAAACATAGTATGAGTTTTGTTTCACGCGATTCAATAACTGATTCTTGAAAGATGATATGTGTATGATATGTTAATAGTTTTTCTTAAAATCCAGAAATATATTTTCTCTCGTAGATTAGAACTCCATCAGCAATAATATTTTCTTTTCAAAATATTCTCTCAACCGAGCGGAATTATAATCGTTATCCCAGGCGATTCTGATCGGTTCCCACAAAACGGAACGCAAAATGCGAGCTCGTTTATCGAAATTAATTTAAAACACAAGAAATAGAGAATATTCAGCATATATAATTACATATAATTTGTAATATGTAAAATATTTTATGACCCTGCATCTTGGTGTTTATTTTTGTTATGACATATAGTACACATCATGCGCAAACAAGGCCATCAGAGACAAGCGAACAAGCAGCGGCATGAATCGTTTCGTGTACTATCGTACTATCTCTCGAAACGCAATCGTGTCTCATATAGTTATCACAGTATACGATTATTAGCTCGCGGAATTAAAACCGTTACATATACCCTCGAATAACATGATTAATTGGTTCAGTTATTGAAAACCGTGTTATTCGAGACTTAGAATTCGTACAATTTTGGAGATCACGTTCCGTTAACGAAAACCGTGCAATTCAAGACTCCAGATTCATATAAAACTGGATATTTGGTTCCAAGAAATTATTTTGAAACTTTTAAAAAGTAGGATTGTTACAAATTTTTACTATGCTATTCGAAACTCCATGCAATTCAAGTAACATGTTACTCGAGGATCACCTATATTTTATGCAAGACTGCGTCTGATGCACGATCTTGGTGTTTGTGCGGTGAGCAAGGTTGCTGAATATTTCCATCGCGATCGATACACAATTAATAGTAAAGTGCGCGTGAATCGCGTGATTGACAAAATGTTTAATCAAAATGTAACTATCTATATCTCAAGATTTGAAACTTTATTTCGAGTGTTATCTCACTCGTAAGGATTTTTTTTTATACCTGATTGCGTTTTAACCCGAGATTCATGTCATGATTATAAGAGGGACTTTAAATCGCGTTATCCAAATCTCAGTTGATTGCGATAGAAGACACATTTGCCGCGCAAATTTTGCAAATTTTCACAATTTACATCGTTGAATAATTTATTTTAACAGAACAAAGTTCGAACTTCATCTTTTTAAGAGAAAAATTTTTGATACGCAGCGCAGCGACCTGTTCTGTTAAAAATCGGATATTCAATTATGCAAATGTAAAACTTTGATAATTTGCATTCGAACGAGTGAAGATCCAAATGTGCGAGATAAAATGCAAGGAGTATAGAATGTGAAACTTACTTGGTACCCGTCGTACGTCCAGGAGGCCCATTTCAGGGCACATCGTTGCTCGTCAAAGGGAAAGAACTCTACATTTATGTCGCAGCTGCTGCGAAAGATACCGTGGCTTAGCCAGACCACCTCGCCCGTATGACTGACGATCACGTTTGTATTGATGACCGCTGAACTATATTGTGGATCCGCACTGTAACCAGAAAATTGAAACCGCGACGAGATATATATAGATTTCTTTCTTTTATTTCGAACAGCTTTGAACTCTGTTCGAAATTATACTATTCGATTTAGGAAATTATATTTTATCTTCTCTATAATGCTTTTAAATTTATCCTAAATTATTTTTGTCTCCCGTCTTTATTTTCTTTTTGTTTTGTTATTCTACCGACACTGAAAATTGTTAATTTTTAAAATTACTCGCGAGCTTTTCTTTTCAATCATACTTATTTTGTTCAGGATCACCTTCAGACTCTACTTTATGCGTATCGCCGCAAAGTATCCCGCAAGGGATTGAAAGAAGTTTTCAAAAGAATAGCAGGATCTCGGGAGATCTCAGGTGGATGTATAAATCATTACTTCAATTTGTGGAATTTTTTAATATCCCCGCCGGTTGAATGCATGAACTTTTTTCTTGCGGTATACATTTTTAACTTGCAACAGCGTTGAAAAGTTCGCGAAAAAGCTCATTCCCCGATTCGAGATGAATGCTCACTTGTTATACAAAATCGTGTCAGGTCGCCAGACACGATTGTATGGAACGCGGATTACTCGAATTCCAGCGAATTCCGAGGCATTCCATTTCAAGTGATGATCGGTCCAAACCTGCGTAACCCAACAGTTGGTCGTGAGTATCTGGTTCTTTTCATCCTGGAATAAATAATATAAAGCCGTGAGACGTAAAAAAATATAAAGCAAAACGGTCTTCGTACAAACGGTAATAAATTTGTTTATAAATATAAATGCCGCACGCGAATTATTTATTTGTTTTAACGTGAAATTTAATTTATTTTTCCGATAATGCGCTTCTTTCGCTTATCTACTTATCTTTTCGCGGAACACGATTTACTTGAAGAAATAAATTAGACATTTATTTACTTATTCAGTAGCTTATTTCTGTACATGTACAACGGAAGATCTTTCCCGGAAGGAAATTTTATAATTTGTAACTAATTTATCGTGAAATATTTAATTTGTTACTCTTAAAAAGACTGCTCTCTAAAGGAGGCCGTTGGAACTGACCTGTGTGATTAATTGGAGTTTATATATAACAACGAAACACGAATTGTCGACGATATGGTCGACAAACAACAGGCAATATATATCTTTCTAGTTATAAAAAATATGAGCAATCTCTCACAAAATCCGAAACAGTTTTAAAGCCACGTCGTGTAGTAATATTATTCTCGCAATCAATTTTAATAAATTCAACGCTTTATCCTCAAATAAAAATAAAATAAATGCAAATAAAACTAATAAAATATTTTAAAATCAATTAGTTTTATTGAAACTTTTGATAATCTTAAACACGACAATTAAAAATGAATAGAATTAGGTAAAAAAGTGCAATGTTGATAAACTAAAATTATTTAACTTATATTAATGTTCTATGTAGCTCTTTTTTATAAACTAAATAATTAGCTCAGATTCTCTTATTATAATCGTCGACCAGTTTTAATTTATTTTTCCGAAATACGTTTCGCAATTCTTTCGATAGAAACAATCCATTATATCTTTCCGCTTCAAGGAAAATGAAATGTCAAACATTACTCTTGCCCGCAGACTTTTTCTTACTTTTGCTAACAGTATAAGACGCTTAATTAGCGTCAATTGTAAAATTATATGAAGCAGTTCCGTGGCATTTAATTGGCCACCGCAACCGTGCGAAACCCGGAACCTTACGAATTCCGCGGTGAACGCTATCTCGACAGAGATTGACGTTTAATCGATGCAATAATTTTTTATAATTACTTAGATCTCGTTATTTTGTACGCAGAGCATAAATATTCAAAGGTTCCGGTGCGCGCTGTTTTCCTCAAGACCTTTACTCACCGACTCGCTCTATAATCTTGTGAACTTTTAAGAGATCATCTGCGCTTGACATCTCAAGATCGAATTTCTTTAATTAAAGTAGCACCAGTAACATTACGATACATATTATATTCTTAAATCGCTCATTAAAGCACAGTTGCATCGATAAATAATTATTGAAACTAAATTTGTTGTATTAACCGTTATAATAATCTTTAATTATAATTATTATATTGTTATTATTAATTGTTATTATAACTCGTTTATTCTTTTTCGGAAATGAGAAGAGGCAATATTTTTAATTATTATATATTTGCAAGTCAGACAAACCATTATTCACTGATATTCTTGTTAAACTTTTAATAAGTACTTTTCTGCCTGTTTGACAAAAGAAAAATTATTTAATAATTCCTTTCTGGACAATTTAGTGAATTTTTAGTTTACCTGAGTAGTTATTACCGTGATGATAAAAGAAGATGGATAATGTACGGAGTAATATAGTCTCCGCGAAAGAGCTATATTATTCTCACTTAATGTTTAACATTCATCTCCATGTATCATCTTGAGACCAGATACTATGGAAAATCAACGGAATGTGTAATCCAATAGCGCATGATGTAACGAAGATACTATCGTGAAACTATGTACCTATAATGTTTCAATTGGAGGCCTTAGGTATGTTGAGAATTTAAACGGTAGGAATTTGCAGTTTGACGAGCAATCGCGATTTCACGAATTTAAAGTTGCATGGCATCTGTCCATATAAAAATGTATAGTCCCCGAATGAAATGAATACAAATCATTAATTGCAGCTGGATAATGGGTCATCTTTCGAGCGACTTATAATGATATTAGTGCAAAGTTGCTTTCTGTAAGATTCTCTTTTGCTTTGCAAATATACAACTTATAATAAAAACGCTATATTTAATATAACGATAAATTTTGCGAATGAGAGGAAATAGGATTCGCGCAAAGTCCTCTCGGTTATTACTCAATTATCTCTATTTCATGAACAACGAAAGATTCAGCGGTTGACGAGACTCGACTCGATGGGGAAACCGCGTGATATTGCATTATCATCAATATTATCAAACGAAAAGAAACGAGAAGGGGAGAGACGAGCCGGATGATCGACCGTATATTGCGCGATAGATGTAACGAGCTCTCGTTAGACGGTCTCAGGTCTCCCTGGGGTGACCGGTTGGTTACGTTGCGCTAAAGGTTGCTCTCGTTACTGCCATACGCGAAACAAATGCCTGAAACTTTCCCACCGGCTTACTTATTCTCACGCCAATTTATCTCGCGTATCTCCGATTACCACCGGGGATCCCGTCACGGTCGCGGTGTTTCCATTTTCGTTACGATACGCATTTTTCTCAATTTTACCTCGTGTCTCGTGACAAATCTAAGGGAAGACTCGAAAATCTCGCGAAATATCGAGGATAGAGGTAAATCAGATAAAAGGGAAACTAATAAAAAATTGATAAAATTTAGCAACTTGATTAATTTAGCAATTTTTATGTGGACTGAATATATAATTATATTTTTTGCATGCTCGTGTATCGTCGCACGAAAAAGCGGTGAGTAATGTTATTATATCACAGTTTTATGAGTCTTCTAATAAAAATATAATAAAATTTGTTTATTCTTTACGAGCAGTGAATTCAAACGTTATTTCCACCGTTTGTTTCGGTGGGAATTTTTTTCAGCCGCACGGGCAGGAATTTATTTTATTAAAGATCAAATCCGTTTACTGAGAATTCTGTTTGAATGCCAAAGCGCTGATAAAAGTCGATAACAAAAAAATCGATAGACGCGAATGCAAGTATCGTTAAAACCGAGCAATCGCGCTTTTTTCATATTTTTTCTCTCTCTTGTATTTAAATTATTTCTTGTTCTGTGAAATTCATTGAGAGGAGAGACGCCTTTTTTTCGATTGATTACGTCACGCGTCACCGTTATCTCGTTTATACAAGAAATATTTTCTCGTGTGCTTTTTTTTTTATTATGCTATATAAAGAATAACAACAATGTAGTGTCTCCGCGGGATTCCTCGAATGGATGTACAATTTCGACAGTAGAAAACGAAAGAATATGAAAACATTTTTGAAGAAAATCCACGCGTTTTCGCTCGGCCTCGCCTATAGAGAGGGATTTCGTGCAGCCAACAGTTCTTTAATACATTTCGATCGTCGTTGAACTGTAAGAATTTTGAGAAATTGTTGGAATTTCTGCTAATATTTCTGTTTTACAACCGTCGTCAATATTTTGGTTGCTTATAAAATACGTATGTGGTTCTCTCTCTCACTCTCTCGTACCGTATATTAATAATTAAGATTATTTAATGCTTGAATACTCACGACGTCGATAATATGATGAAGAGACAGTCCAAAAACCACGACCAGTGGCTGGGACGAATTTTTAGCTGGCCTCACGCCGGCGTCATATCCATCCAGCAAGTACTTCGTCAGTCTGTATTCGTGCTCGTCGCAAACACCTGAACAGATAAAAATGAGATTAATTTCCTAATTGCTTTATATTAAATCGCAACTTAAACTAAAATCTTTAAAAATATATATTCAATATTTCACATATCCTTTCTCGTTAAGAAAAAAATATAATCGTATTGATTGATTTAGCTAGAGCTAGAGAAACAGAGTTAACGTAATAACATTTACACTTTCATAATTTCATTATTATATTATATTATTATTATAGAATTATTTATTAGTAAAATAGATAAAATATAAACAGATCTTTGTACGATAAATTTATGTATCTTTATATATAGAACTTTATCTTTCTAAATAAATGTATGTATCTTTATAAATCTATAAAAATAGAATAGCTTGCAGTGTATTAAAACAAATATTTTTATTTTATTAGAAAAGAGATAAATCTATTGGCTGCAACTAGAAAAATTTCATACGTTTAACTGTACTGTCGTTAGTTTTTTATATTTAATTTAACATTCGTTATATATTCGTTATTTCAAGATATATTGATGCTCGTGAATATTGAAACAATAGGTACAATGCCCTTTAGCCTATTCGGCTAGAAAAGTTTCAATATTCCTCTCTTTCGAGACTTTTAATAATCGTTAGTTTTATCACTGGATATTGTCAATAATTTAAAGAAAAACAACTCGATAATATAAATAAAATTTATAAGTAAATTGAACCATGAATTTAGCAAGTATGAATACAGTATGAATAAATGCGACGACACATGTGTGATGCGAATCTAATATACGTGTGTGTTAATTTAATTATTAATAATTTCCAATTATACATCTCTTTTTTCAATTTAATATCACGCGGAAAAAACAAAATATCCGCGTAAAGAGTCACTTCACCGTCTAATCGCGACACAAGTGATACCCGAAGGAATAAAATGCGAAGAATCACTCAGAATTGAGGATGGCGCAAGGCCGAGCGCGAGAAGCGGCGCAAAGTCCTGGGAAGCGGCCTCGCAAAAAACTTAAAGAGATTCCTTTCGTCGGGCCCTTCTCTCTGATCAGTGATCACAGCTCTGATCCGTTTCGTTACGTGGATGTTCGTCCATTATAGCGATCGGCTACATGATCAGTAACGTCAGTCCACCTCCCCATTGAAGCGACCATTGTGCCGTGAAGCGTGGTGAAACCTGTCAGAGGCCCGAGCTAATCTCGGCCCGAAGTAAAGAAAGATAGGAAGGTACTACTAGAAAGATAAGTGATACTCGTCGCGAGGATACCGCTCGTAATTAGGAGAGTGAGTTCTTACGGTCCTATCGAACTGTAAAAGCTGTATCTTCAAACGACTATGAGTGCCGTCTTTAATGCCGACGTTTGAACGACGCTAAAGTAAAATTATCGGCAATTTTGCTGGTACACAAGATATAGTATAGCATTATTTCTCAATAATAAATCTTTTTATCAATTTACAAAATCATCTAACATCTTATTCTTATGAAAAAAAAATGTTCGGGCTACTATAATTTTCCAGCAATTTTAAAATAATTTACGAAGTATAAAATTAAATATCTATTTTTCGAAAGTATCACTTAAATATATCTTTTCGGTAATATTTTCAAATTATGTAATAAGAATCAACAAAAATATATTTTGTTGATTCTTATTACATAATAAAACTTTACAATTTCTCATATGAACTATTACATAAGAAAACATTAGCAAAAGATATTAAAAATCGTACATAATCAAAATTTACTAAGACGTTTTTTTATTTCTCCGACGAAATAAATTTTACATTTCACTCTTATTATATCGTTTCTTTCTACGAATCACGCAGCAAATCTCAAAAATAAGACTTAATAATTTATTCCTCATTAAAGGTAAAAATGATATAGATGTAGTTCTATGATTGAAATTTGGTTCTGGTTTCGTTCTTTCGATTATTATTAAGTGTGACTGTGAATAATTTTAATATATATTCAATATATTTTAACGTCTCGTTTTCATGATTCTCGCATGTAATTCGAATCTTTCATCCCCGCGCCGGGCGAAATAATCCCCCACAAGATTCTCGCAGATCGAGAAATATATCGGCCCGTCACCATCGTCGGGAACGTAAATCGAAAAATCTCACAGATTTGTAATGAGATCGTATGTCAAATATCGATACTCTGTATGAGCTCCGGAATATCTCGCGGGATCTCGAGTCTCGACCGACCGACATCGAATTTCTTCGGGCAGAACGGTTCGCCGCTCGAAGACATTCGTCTCCGTCTGGAGTTAACCCCCCCCCCCTCCCAGGATATGAAGATGTTCGATTATCCGAACAATTGGAGCAAGAATAAAATTCTTACATCGCAGAACAACAATCTACGGAACAGCATACGACTAAATAAACAAATCTGTTGAAAGATATTTATTTTTCTTATAATCTATAAAATATAAACATCGTAATTACACACATAATAAAATTACTTACAATATATTCAAACTTTGCTAAAATACTACCGCTCTTGAAGAATACAATACGCATAACTGATGGCTTATACAAACAATTAGTATTAATTTAATAAGATAACCCTCTCGAAAATGACTCTTTTGCCACAATAATGATACGATATTTGTTTTCCTCTCTCGATCGATTCGAACTTTTAACCGTATCGGATTTCACTGAAAACACTGAAAAAAAAACATTGAAGAAAAACATTGACTTTTCTTGCACACGGTTAGCCGCGTACACGGATAAAATTTGTGAGCGACGAGGAAATAATCGCCGATAGCGGCTGTAACCGCTAAAACCTCGGTACGTAAACCGATTTACTAAATGCATGCACAGGCCAGGCTCCGATTCCGACGGATATGTAAATTCCACCCGGGCGTCCCGATCACCGAATTTCGTGCCACGGAGGAGGCGTCAAATGGCCCCTTGACGCGATTGATTCGCAAACGTTTACATTACCAGATGTGACGCAAACATACCGTAACGAAGTCCAGTTAAGATCGAAAGCTATATTACATCGTGGGTCACACGTGAAACCTCTGCCCCTTACATGTATCTCGTCAGCTTTTCTCAGCAAACTGAAGCCGTTCGTTAAGCCAAATTACTTTCGTGCATTATAAAATAAATTAAATTAAATTATTAAACATAATTAGAAAATTACATAATTAGTTTAGCTTAAAACTAAGAAGAATGATTTTTAAAATAAGTTTTAAAGTATGCAATTTTGCTGGGTTGGAAAGAAAATTAAAATTAAAAAACGCGGTTGAAGAATTAAGAGAATGGGGACGTAGCGTTCCTTGTGTTTCAATATGACTTCAATCGGAAAGCAACGTTGTTTTGTGTCACTAAAAGCTGCAATCAGTATTAAAAGTTTCGCGAACCTTTCTCTTATGTCTGGCGCAAATTATGCCGATAAAAGTAAACTCACAGGATTCTACTTGAATACGATTGTCTGCGCTCTCGCAATTGACTTTCACGCCATCACGAATGGAATTTTCTACTGAGCCGGGAAATCTGGAATTTGTGCGATCGACAATTCGTATTTCGTATAATAAGTATTCATTTACGCGTTCATTAAATTGACTCGACTGATCTCTCGAGAATGTATATCTTCAGGAGAATATTGCGAGTTAATACGCGCGCGGGAAAAAAATCATCGAATCGCCATGGTCAAATCCTTGAAGACTTCACGGTCGAGAGTTGTAATAAAAATCGCGAAATCATTCGCGTGTCGAGGACGCTCTTCCTAAAAATGGCCTGCGATTTGTTGACGTTTCAGCCTTGATTTGATCGCGTCGCTAATTTACATCTCAGACGTCTTTGATAGCAGCGGTTGTGTAGTCCCCGCCGGGCAAAAGCTATGACGAGCTTTGTGACGTCCGACAATATCTAAACAATTCCGAAACGCGCTGCACTTGGGCTGCACCGAGAGGGGCGAGAACCTTGGAACTTTATTGACGACGGCCTACATCTTTCTCAGCTTCCGAGATAATCCAGCATTATATAGGAAAAGGGCAAATAATCGAATTTCTGAGGACGTCTCGAAGATGACAAGTATCAATAATCCGATTTCTCGAAACGAGATAATCATTCTCCCTCGTGCGGTGTTTGTGTTATTTCATATAAATGAAATTTTCTACGTCAAACGCGAGCTCTGTACTGAGCAAAAGAATTTTCACTGTGTAAATAAGATTTGACATAGATTTATTAAAAAATAAGTTTTTGTGAGACGCAACTAAACTTCTTAGACCTGTTTTTCGAGAAGACTTCAATATTCAATAACTTCTTAATTTTGTAAAATATAAAAAATATTCTATGTAAATCATGCATGTAATTATAACTTTATCTTGAAAGGAGATCCAGTGGAGATAATAGAAATAAAATTATTAGCTCTTTCAAGCTTGAATAAGACATTGTTACTTTTAATCGTTATTACAGAAATTAATAAGAAAGTTTTTAAATTACTTGAAAATGCATTACAAATGTTTCATTGTTTTAAAGAAAATCTATTTTATTTCAATCATTAAATATTAAACTTAATTATGCAAAAATCAAATTTAATATGTCAAGTAATTATTATTAAGTAATTACATTAATTATTACAAAATTTAAATGTGCAAAAAAGTATCTGAAAAAAAGTTTCTAGCTTCTTTATCTGTTGATCAGTGGATATAAGATTTTGTTATTTATCGATCTTAAATCTTGAATTTCTAATTGACGGAAACTCTTTTCAACCTCTAATCGCAGTGTTGATTTGCGAATGTTAAACTGCCAACGAAATTAGGGAATAGAAATGATTCCAGTCGCGAGTTCGCGGATACTTTGTGCGAATTATGCGAATAAATGAAAATAGCGCGATGCCGCCAGGCACTCACCATTCCCGAAGGCGATGATCAGAAGAAGCCCGTATCGAAGGAACGGGACGAGAGACGGCGACATGGAATTGAGGGCCTGCTCGTGACCGCGTGACCACCTACGTACGACTGGTACACGACGGCGGTTTTCAACCACCGTGCGATTTCGCCCCTGAATCCCGCGCTATCCCTACCTAGAGAACGCGCGGGTTCCCGATTCCCGAAGGAAATTCGCGCAGGCGTCCCCCGCGGACGTCGAAACAACGCGGGCGGCGGGATCGCGTGAAACGGACGCTTGAAGGTACGCGGGCACGCATCACATATATTATATCTCTCGTTGTGATCTTCAGTTCGGTGCCCAGATGGCGAAAAGCACCGAAATATTTACAAAAGACCTATAAAAATGACTTTCTGTCGCGATCTATTTTTAATTAATAATTATAATCATTCATTAATTAATATTATTTCATCGATCACGAACAAGAACGAGCTTTAAATCATTTTACGCTTTGCAAGTCGTGATTTAAATGTGGAAAATAGAGCTTTATAATTAAGTTTCTTTAAAAATGTATTTATATATATCTACATAAATAACATTTTTTATAATACATTTTACATATACTGTGTGTTAAAATTACCCTCGTTTCGCAACCGTGAGTTTTCAAAAATTTTGTTCTGCAAGTCATTGTAAATTTCGAAAAAATTAAAAGAGATTTCAGAAATTACAATCTCGTAATATAAAATTTTTAAATAAAATTGATTGTTAAGTATATCTCATTTTTGTAACAATAACCATTTTTTTATGAGATAAATATCATCACTGCCGCGCGAAATTTTGTATCTCTAAAATAATTGGGTTTAACTGGGACTGATTTATTGCACATTTCTACGCAATTTTATACACACCGCATAAATGCCATGTAATTAATCTACATATTAATTCCAGCGGTGTCAAGAAATGAAAGTATTTAATATCGTATCGTCGTTACAATAAATTACAAAACGTTGTTATGGATTACAAACGATTCATTATCATTACGTAGTGCATTAAATTATGAAAACAATAAATATAGCACGCACGACTTTTGAAGCAGGATATATGTATATATTTTTACAACCAATCGTGAAACAATCTTTTTACAAATATGCGAGTGATGAAATAATGCTTGTTAATAAATAGATTGCAGGCGATACAAGTCATGGATCTTAAAAATTGACAACTCATCCTAACGTCGATTTCGCGTGGACGTCATATCAAAAAGGGTAACATTTATCGTCGCATAAACTCTGATAAAAAAAATTGGGTTTACAATTTCTCTAAGAACTTCCGCTATATTACACTCTGGCACTTGAGATTAGTGATACGAGATAATCAAATATCCTGAGAATATTGTCTGGACGCGTACTTTAAGTCATATTAGAGAGAATATACTCTTATAAATATTCTCGCGATATATATCAATATATAGATACTGTTATTTTAATATTCTCAGGATATACCTCAAAGGCCCTTTTCCAGAGAATTCCCTCGGGATATTCTCCTACCCGGAGTACTTTTTTCCGAGAATATTTACATCGCTACTCGAGATCCCCTCGATACGAGCGACGTTGTTGACTGGGTTGACATCAGCTGGAGAATCCAGGGTTAGTGTGTTCTATGACGCAACGTCGGCAGTAGCGTTTGACCGCGCGATAGCCGACCCACGTGACTCTAGGGCACTCGCCGATGTTGAGCTGCCGCAGGCCACGCACGTAGTAGGCCAACGCTTCGAGGCCGGCGTCGGTGATCCTCTCGCATCCGCACAGGGACAGCTTCTTCAGGTTCGGGCATCCGGTGGAGAGTGCTTCGAGGGTCGCGTCGCCGATGTCGCACTTGCCTATGTCCAGGGCGCGCATACGCGGGCAACCGCGCGCCAAGGCGATGGTCGCGCTGTCGCTGAGCGCCTCGCAACCGCGGGCGTTCAGGTAGCGCAGCTTGTAGCAATGACGGGCGACGACCAGCAGACCGGCGTCGGACACGCGGTCGCATTTGCCTACGGAGAAGTAGCGGAGGGACGGACCGAGACGCGCCGCCACCTCGCGCACCCCGAAGTCCGTAACTTTCACGCAATCCGAGACCGATAGCTGACGCAGGCTAGCGCAGTAGGAGGCGATGGCGACCAGGCTGGCATCGGTAATGCGGCCACATCTACGTAGGTAAAGGCATCCCAGGTGCGGCATGCGCGACAGGCTCAGCACCAGGCCGGAATCCTCGACGCCGTGGCAGTCGCTGAGATCGAGCGACTGCAGCTGTAAAATAGTGGTACGACCGCAGGCGCGAGTGACATTAGGACAACCGGTCAGGTCGAGTTCTCTGAGATGAGCGCAGCTGTCCAGCACGGTGGTGACGTTGGCGTCGGTGACTCGACGCGAGTGTCGCAACACCAGGGAAGTCAGATTAAGGTACGGCAGCTGGGCGAAAATGCCGGGCAATCCGGTGGCACCTTCCAAGACCAGACGACGGACGCACGTGTGGCAGCCACGGCGCGTCAAGGCATTTAACGCCGCTGTGGCGTTCTGTGGATAACGCACCTCGACCTCTCGCCAAAGCGCCGGGTGCCACGCGATCTCCCAGAGGCGTCGGCAGGTCTGCGCCAAGGAGCAGCGGTCGCGGGTGTCGAGCCAGCTGAAAATCCTCAGCAACAAATTGTCATCGAGTTGACAGAGGTCATTGACCGCGACGTGGTAAACCAGATGGTGCTTCGGCTGCGGTAGCTGTTGCTGCTGTTGCTGCTGGCGAATCGGCGTGCTGGACACGCCCGGGGTAGACGAGGACGACGACGACGTGGTGCGACAAGCATTGTTGTCGAGGGTGTGGTAGCCCAAGTCGATGGCGTCCGCACCTGGTCGATAAACGCCGACCTTCTGCGAGTAGCCTCCTCCCCGCTCAGAGCCGCTCTGCTCCCCGAAGCTGGGAAAGAGGAGTGGGCATGATCCTTCCATTCCATGCTCCGTTCTGCAAATTGGAAACTTATTTCAAAATACAATTGTGTTTTTTACATTCATGTTTAATGAATTACTTGAAAAATTAAGATAAATAATACTTAATAAATAATACTTTTTATTTAATAATGGATAATATAAAAAATATTATACTTAAAAATACATTTCTTCACCTGGATTTGCTCAATAAAAATATATAATTTTAGAGATAAATATATAAATTTTAACAATTGAAGCATTCAAAATTGACAAATCTAAATTATAAATAGAGACCGCTTTTGCGTATCAAAGAAAAACAGAAAAAAATTTATTTGCGTAATTATATTAGCTTTATGTCGAGGAAGACACATATGTCATAACATAAATCTACGAATAGACTACTCTCCGAATTTATAGAAGCAAATATAAAACTGTCACAATTCCACGTTTTTCGATTGAACTTTCGTGCTGGTTCAACGATAATTTCAGCATATTCGCTTTCGAAAAAAATCCAGCCACCGTGAATCTCGAATTTTGCGCGGGGGAGGGACCTCGTCGATGCGTCGCATTCGCAACGCGTCGCGAAGCCGTTTTACGGCTCGAGGCTCGACGTGCGACGTTCACAAAACTTACAAACGGGATGCCGAACGGGAGAGTCAGCGACCGTGCGTGACATCACCGAGCAATATCGATCTATTCGCCACCATCTCCATGTTGATCCCGCATTCCAACTCTCGTGAAGCAGCTGCGGGGCCCGAGCGCGTTTCGCTCCGCGCGGGGGGACCGACGGGCAGCGGTGAACGGGATCCGCTCGGCGGTCGCGCGCGCCTTGGAATTCGTCGAGTCGCTCGTACGGTCGCCGTGGAACGTGCGCGATCGCGTTTCGCGGACGCGGAATGGAAAATCCGACATATGACAGGCCCCCGACCCCCGACACACTTACGGGGCCCCAACGCTGCCCAACGCGGTGGATCATCCCCCCCTCTCTCGTTTCCACGATCGGAACCCCTCTCCAAGTCGATCAACTGGGACTTCTAGCTTCTAGCGGGTCCCAAGTCCCAAGTGGTCCCAAGATGAAAGGTGCGTCGCGAGAGGCGCTTCACCTCATTGGCGGCGCAGAATTGGGCCCAAAACGCCAAAAAATTAGTCAGATTTCGCATGAACGTGAATCACAAGTTTCTACATTCGAGAAAGACCAAAAAATTTATATTAAACGAAAAACAAGCGTAACAAATGATAATAAAATAATGAATCGTTGTAATAAAGTATAAATCGTGCGCGATCGCAGATTTGGACAAACCAGCACGTTAGCAAAATGGCGACTCTATGCCCTTATGTCTTATTCTAAAGCCAAAATATAAAGCGGAAATCTTATTCGTTTTTCACGATTTTTGTACTATTTTCGACACAATAATTGTTTCTTCCAATTTTTATGCTATTCTTAAATCTATCTGTTATAGAATTAATTCATATCTGCACACCATCTGCTCGCTCATTTTTTTTCTAAAGCAATATTATACATCTATTATATTTTATTCTATTTCTTTTTTCCGTCCAAGACTAGCATTATTTCGTTTTATAAAAATACGTTTTAAAATTTCTAATAATTACAGAACGGACTTACGAACGATTTTTATTGCGGAATTCGTACGTCACGTGACTATTCGCTTAAAGAACGGCTTCCCGCGTTCGTAATTCGCGCGGTTTATATCGCGCGGGGCCGGACCGAGCGAAGATCAAATCCGGCCAATCAGAATCGTCGTTCCGTCGCCGCCGTCGTGTGTCGTGTGCGGCCCTCATAATCGGTGTATAGTGTATATATGTATCGCACCTAATGCTCTCGGGAACGAATTATGGCATTGTCTTTTATCAGAGCTAAGGCACTACAGCACGGAAATTCGCACTTGCGTCTCTTCGCCAGCGTATCGACCATGAAGGTAATCCTCGTGATCCTCCCTCGTCCACTAGTGCGGCGCGTTCGCTTCTCGAGACGGCGAGACGGCGAAATTCCCATCTCGGGGGGGAAAAATCCGACGAACGTAATCCGACACGATGCGATCCCCGTCGTCGTGTTCGCGTACGAGGTTCACCTCGGACGAGTTATCTATGCTCGCTCTCGTCGACGTCGACGCCGACTCGACACCCCCCAAATCCTCTATGTGCTTACTCGTCGACGACCTTGTCACCGTTATCGCCCGCTCCCCTGACATACTTGCCCCCTTTTTTTTCCGCAGACGGGATTGGTACTGGGTGTATACGAAACCGAGAGCGAGGACAACGTTGTGCTCACCCCCACGGCGGCCAAGTACAACGATCTGGTCAACGGCAAGCTGCTGAAGAATATTTTGCTGTAAGTTCCCAGTGCCCGCTACTTACCATCGCTGTAAATCTCTTTTTTGTGCATCCTCGCGATTTTAGAGAGATACGGCATTCCACACTGCAGCGCGCGTCTGTGTTAGTATCGTTTTCCTTTTTTTTTTTTTTTTTTTTTTAATCTAACAAGGCTGTACCCCTTGTGTGCGCCTCTGTTGTGTAGAATATACTCTCCAGACTATTCTGCATTGACACATATGTTTGTTTACTCGACACGTCGAAACACTCCTTTTTTTTCTCCATATTGTACTCTTCTGTCGACGAAGTTGACCTGTGTTCCCTCATGTATATACACGTACTCTTAGCACATACCTTGTTTAACAAGCGCGTACGCTAAGGTGTAGAACCGTGACGTGTACGATAAAGACCTCCCCCTGCCCCCCCCCCCTCCACCCGTCCATACACAGCATTGCATTTCCAAATTGTTGTTTCACTTTCGTTTCGTCATACGATATAACAATATGTTTAAATATTTTATTCATATTTCCAGCCTGAAACAATTGTTATAATGCTGCCTGAGCTTTTATCTGACATTTAAAAGTGCTTTCCCTTTGTTATTCTTAAAATTCTCATATGAAGTATTATTTCTGTTATTGAAAATTTTTGAATTTTTCAACGATAGTCGTGCGCCTCACGGAGCTCACTGGCATTATTTTCATTGTTTCAGGAGTGACTAGAGAGACGGTATTATAGGCATGATATGAAGTGCAACTTGCTCCGCACAAGGATATCCTAGAAACACGCTGCGCTTTATAAATGAGAATTATAATACTGCCTGATTTATGATATATTCTTTTCGACGCGACGTCAGACAAATCAAATAGGAGATTTTAAGTCGGTTAAGTCGTTCAATTAATTAACCATCACTGCTTCAAGACTGACAGAAATCGAAGTAGAGTAATAGTAGTAATGTCGACTCCTGGCGACGGTAATATGGGGAACGATAGCAGCGCAGGGAGCAGTGGTGGATTAGGCGACGGTAGCGGTAAAATTAATAAGCATCCTCATCCGCCTACGAATGTGCTACAGAGGATGACCGGGATATTAGAAGATAAGAGCAACGATTACATGTGTCCGATTTGTTTCGATCTTATCGACACAGCGTATATTACACGTTGCGGACACACGTTCTGTCACCACTGTATCGTAAAGTGCTTAGAGATTAAGGATCGTTGCCCGAAATGCAGTTTTACGTTGAGCGAGCAGGACATTTTCCCGAATTTTCTGTTGGACGAGCTAGTTTCCAAGTATAAAACGAGAACTAAAGGTCTCGCTCAGCTAGGCTCTTACGCGGACAATAGTAGGCACCGAGCGGCGGGTAGTGATCTGTCGGCACCGGCGTCCGACGGATTGAGGAGCATCGTGGCAGCGGAGAGCGCCAATCTCACTCTGCCCGACGTTAATGTGATGCTCGAGGTGCTGACCCAACGGAAGCATCTACTCGAGGCAGAGACTTGTACGGCGCAGAACAAGCTTCTGCACGAGTTCCTCAAACACTTGCTGCAACAAAAGGAGGAACAGCGGAATCAGTTGCAGAAAGAAGTGGCGTTGATCAAGAAAGACATGGAGGAAGTGGAGAACATTCTGAAAGACGTTCAGAGCAAATGTCCGCGGGTGGAGGACGTCAAGAAGGCGAGCGAGAACGATTCCGCGCAGGTATCGGCCATTAGGCGGGAGATGCTCGGTCTTCTAGACATAATAGACTCGAATATGGTAAAACCTAGCGACAAGGGGACCATCGGCCCCGACACCTTCTCCAATCCAAGCGTCAGTCATCCTGGTGGATCAACCCTAGCTGTACGTAGGAAGAGGCTGCACGCTCACTTCGACGATTTCGTTCAATGTTACTTCGACTCTCGCGGCAAGGAACTATTGCTCGGTCAGAAATCGCAGCCTCAGAGCGAGACTCACGGCGGCGTGTACAGCACGAGTTCTGGTCTGGACGTCTTTCGCGAAAATCTCGTCAAGTTCTCGAGGTACAATTCTCTGCGTCCAGTGGCTACTCTGAACTACTCATCGGATCTCTTCAACAATTCCACTATCGTGTCTAGTATCGAGTTCGATAAGGACAACGAATTTTTCGCGATTGCCGGTGTCACCAAGCGCATAAAGGTATTCGATTACGGTGCTGTTATACGGGACACCGTCGACATTCATTACCCTTGCGTCGAGATGGTCTCTAGTTCGAAGATCTCGTGCGTCTCGTGGAATTCCTTTCACAAAGGCATGCTTGCGTCATCAGATTATGAAGGTACCGTGACGGTATGGGATGCGACGACCGGTCAGAGGACGAAGACGTTCCAGGAGCACGAGAAGAGGTGTTGGTCGGTCGACTTCAACGACGTGGATACCAGATTGATCGCGTCCGGCTCCGACGATGCCCGGGTGAAATTGTGGGCGTTGAATACCGATCATTCCGTGGCGTCGTTAGAGGCGAAAGCAAACGTGTGCTGCGTAAAATTCAATCCGCGTAGCTCGTGTCACCTGGCGTTTGGATCTGCGGACCACTGTGTACACTACTACGATTTGCGCAACATGAAGGAGGCGTTGTGCATATTCAAGGGCCACCGCAAAGCCGTTTCCTACGTCAAGTTCATCAACAAGGAAGAAATTGTATCAGCCAGCACGGATTCTCAGCTGAAGATGTGGAACATAAATAATCCGCTTTGTCTCCGATCGTTCGTTGGGCATGTGAATGAGAAGAACTTTGTCGGACTTGCTACTGACGGCGATTACGTTGCCTGCGGATCGGAAAATAACGCGCTATACGTATACTACAAAGGGCTGACGAAGCAGTTGTTCTCGTACAAATTCGACGCCGTTCGAAGCATATTGGAGGTGCAGGACAGAAGAGAGGAAGATCTGAACGAGTTCGTGTCCGCGGTGTGCTGGCGGCAGATGTCTAATGTCGTAGTAGCCGCTAACTCTCAAGGAATTATCAAAATATTAGAGCTGGTTTGAGACAATTAGGTAAAAGCAATTGAACGGGGAACTTAACTGACAATGAGTGAAACGCGTATTCGATTACTATAAATTAAAACGGGTCTAAATAATAAAAAAAAGATAGCCAAAAGTATAAATATAAGAATAATGATAAAAATTATATTTCAAGAGAAGAAGAGAAGAATTTTGCCGAATTTTCTGTTATTTTTGTTTTTCTTATATTTTTAGTTCGTACACTTTGGCCCGTATTCATAATCCGTTTTTATTTCAAGATCATCTTTAGGGACATTTTAAAATGCTAATACGGCTTTATGAATACGGACCTTAGACCCTTTTTATTTTATGTTATCTGTCTTGTGATTATTTTAGGCGTGAATATAACAACGAGAAGTAATGGAACCATTCTAAATAGCGTAATAATTTATAATAATAATGCGAAAATTTCTACCATTGACGTAATCTATAATAAATCGGATGGAAATGGCATTGGAAGGATGCATTATCAGCGAATAAAACTATTGCAAATGGAGATCTTCGGTTGATCCATGCTCAATGTATCAGAGAGCACAAATATTTTCTCTGGATTGTATACTATGTGTAAGATGATTAGGTAAATCGGTACTGTTAATTATTACATTTTCGTATCTTTACTCTATTTTCTAATCTAATTTAGATATAATTTAATCTCAACAGACTGAATCGTAACGATAAAAAGTTTCGCATTATTACATCACGTTCGAAAAATATTCCTGCGTATGACTTATGAAAACGATGATCTTTCGTAATTTTACGTTATTGATACTTAACGCTCGTCGGAGATACCATAATTGCACGCTTGATCTAAATTGTATTTTATGCAGATATATATATATATATACATACATATATATTTTTAAATATGATTGATGTGTGGTGTGAGAATGACATTTACTACAATAAGTACAATACTTTTGGAAGAAGTGTTCAAGGCTGCAAAAATTTACAGCGGTGTATGCGTGCGTTCGAGATGCGTGATTTTTCCGATAACGCTTCTTAATATCCGAGTGGCGACTGTTCCAATATCTTAATCCATTACGAAATCTGCTCTTAATGCAAAACTTAAAAACGATATAGACACGTTTGATAACGGCACAATCTTCTTTTTATAAAATTTTCATAGTAAATTTAAAATGCACTTGTTTAAAACTTCTCTAAAGATTGGAAAAGATTGAAACATCGGAAACCATTAAAACTGATACGCGTATAATAAAATATAATATAAAATTGATATACTACATATGTAACTTCGACTGGCAATCGTATATACAAATCGTACCTGTATTTTCCTAGAAACCACCTAGTAATCGCAATATCGATATTTTGAATACCGATAAGTAAATAAAATATCCATGTTTTCGCTACCGTGTGATAGAAATCTCAACAATTCAAAAAGATTGTCTGCAACTTGTTACTAATAAAATTTTCAGCTTAAATTTACTTGGTGGTATCATGATTGCACAATCTTGTAAACAGAGACGTGATAAGGAGTAATCAACGTCTTAAATATTGTTTGCACCGATAATGGTACATATAGATAACGCATATTTTTACTGAAATTTTCTGATTTGCGGTATATATTTTTACTACATATCAAATGTTTTATATGATTATATTATCATCTTTGTGTTTGACTTTGCTGTCAAAACTATTTGCAATATTACGTTAGCCTAATTGAAACACTGAATAATTGAAAGACAGATTTAACGCGAAGCAAGTTAATAAGTGCTTTCCATTTACATCAAAACTCAGATAATTCTCACTTGTGACGTCGTTCTATCCTTTTTGGCAATTAATAAATAATAAAGACAGAATGATGTCACAAGTGAGAATTATCTGAGTTTTGATGTAAATGGAAAGCATCTATTGTCTTAATATAATATTGTAAAAAGAGAAAATGTACAAAGAGCAATAAAAAAATAAACATATATTGCGATAAGAACAACACTCGCATGGATTTTCGGAATGTGTGGAAATGATAGAACAGTGAGTACGTTTTACATTCTTTTTATAAAAGAAAGTTTAAGCTTCTGTCATATCGATGAATCTTAGTTCTTGTTTGCGATGAACACGTAATTATATGTAATCTATTTTTTACTATTTAATTATGTTCCACTATATAACTATGGCAATTAACCCCATGACAAAGTCACATTACTACTTATAGTGTTGTTGTACATAAACAAATTAATAATGAAGTTTATCAACGGATATTTCCATTGTATTTATATCTTAAGCCGCTGGTATAGGTTGTAATATGCTCGTTTCAACAATGTGAGAACTGAAATGTGAAAAACAGTTCCGTAACGTAACGTATCTACGCTGATACTCAGTAGCTCAGAAACACAGCAGTTGTGAATTAATGTGTAGCTATAATCTCCGAAGTGAGTAATTGTAAATGTACCGATGTATAATGTATAACTGGACAAAAAAGAAGAATATTCTAGAATAAAGAATAGTATATTTTTAGAGTGTATTTTAAAATTGCAAGTATACCGTACACATGATGAATGTCAAAAGAACGCCTAGATTCTATTGTAATTAATAAATTTATGAAGTTGTGTCTGGACATTTTTGACTACTTAAGTGCGTACTACTATCGCGTATCTTTCCTTATAAATTGTTCCAATCAATCTTTTCACTAACTTGGAATAAATGTTTACGCTACAGAGCAGGACCAAAGATCCCTAAAGGTCATGCTAGAGTGTTTTGGGGGTTGGATGAAACCGATTACGCCGGAGTCGCGGTAGTTGGACTGGGGAAGCAAGGTCTTGGTATTAACAAACTTGAAGAGATCCATGAAGGAAAGGAAAGTGTACGTGCTGCTGCAGCAGGTAATCTTTATTATTCAAAATATATATTATGCAAATATAGTCGTTCCACTTTGTTATTCAAATCTCTGTAGATCAAACTTTAAAATTAAAATTTCAATATACATAGTGGAACAATTTTGATACTTTTATTTTAATAATTTTAATATATTATGTTATTGTATTAAAAAATTATATTAGTTTGTTTTGTACGTTTAAGATTATGATATAATTATAATTGGATGATTGATCTATTTAAAAAAAATAGATTTTAAATAATATTATTAAAGAAAAAGTTGTATTATTATAAATAAATATAATAGATCCTATTAAAGTTTTATTGTTCTAGCGGGATGCCGCGCACTGGATGACGTGGAGATAAAGGACATCAAGCTGGAAACCCTGGGAGACGCGGAAGCCGCTGCCGAGGGAGCTGGTTTATCCACGTGGCTTTATCAAGGATTCAAAATGAAGAGAAGAAAAAGAAGTTACCAAAGATCTCGCTGTACGGAGATGAAGGAGAGTAAGTGATGTTTCTTTATGCTCTCGTTAAAAATATCCATTAAAATTGAGAGATCTAGGGCTACGATCAACGTGACGCTACAAATGCTTTGGAGCGTTCTTCTTCTCTTTCTTTCTTCATTGAAAGAAAAGGAAGAGGAATGCTTCGAAGCATTTGTAGCGTCACGTTGACCGTAGCCTAGATTTCGTTTTACGAATACAAAACTAATGGTTTGTCATTTTTTTAAGGGCGGAATGGCGAGTTGGCATAATTAAAGCCCAGGCGCAGAACTGGGCTCGCGAGTTGTCAGACACTCCCGCGAACCTGATGACGCCCACGATATTTTCGCAACGGGTCTGCGAGGTCCTGACTCATCTCGGGGTCGACGTTCAGGTGCGCGACAAGAGCTGGGCCGAGCAGAAGAAGATGGGCTCGTTCCTCAGCGTGGCGCGCGGTAGCACCGAACCGCCCAGGTTCCTTGAGATCAGTTACAAGGGTGCCGAGAATTCAAGCGAATCACCGGTGACGTTCGTCGGTAAGGGAGTCACTTTCGATGCCGGTGGCATCAGCCTTAAGGTAAGTTATTCTTTTTCTCCGTTTACAAAAAAAAAACAATGTAAGGAGAAAGTGAGACTTGAGGACGAACGGTTGCTCATAGCCGTCGTCGGAAATGGACGAGATGCGCGCCGATATGAGCGGCGCCGCCTGCGTGGCCGCCACTATCCGAGCCGCGGCCGAGCTCAAACTGAAGAAAAATATCGTCGGACTGATCCCGCTCACGGAGAATCTGCCGTCCGGACATGCTACGAAGCCGGGAGATCTGGTGCAGGCGATGAACGGCAAAACCATCATCGTGGACAACACCGACGCGGAGGGCAGGTTGATTCTCGCCGACGCGTTGTGCTACGCTCAGCAGTTTAATCCGAGGTTAGATTAAGATTAATCGTGCTGTGATATTTGAATATTATAAGAAAGCTACGTCTCTTGGATTCTAATTATTTTATCAACGTACTTTTATACTTCAAAAAGATATCCTTATGAATTATCCTATATTATTACTGTTATGCACTATATTATATTTTATCGATATATTCGACAGATATATATTATCAGAAATAATTATAAACTGATAAGTCTTCAATCTCTCTAAATAGATTTATCTTGGATATCGCTACGTTGACCGGTGCCATGAGAATTGCCTTGTCGAACTCCGCGACTGGAGTGTTTACCAATGACGGCAACCTTTATGAAACTCTGAGAAATGCTGGGACGGTAACCGGCGATCGAGTATGGAGATTCCCTCTATGGCAGCATTTCACGGATGAAGTGACGAGTGAGTGATTTAAGGATTGCGATTATTACGTTATCCATTTTAATATTCTTAGGGCTGGTTTATAATAGCCGTAACCGTTGATTTAAGCCGTAATCTTTAAGAAATTGACCAATCACAGTCGATTATTCTTCTCACATTCGACTGTGATTGGTCAATTTCTTAAAGATTACGGCTTAAATCAACGGTTACGGCTATTATAAACCAGCCCTTATCGGATTATTTGAGTGTGTGAAGTTGGCCCCCCAAATGATCCAAATATAGTTCTGTTTAGAGTTCTGAATTCTTTCGGACAATAGGAAGAGTTCCTGATAAGTTTAAAAAGAGTTCTGGCGATTAAAATAACGAAAAACACCTTTTGAAAAAAGGGGGGCCAACTTCACGATTTTTTAAATCAAATTTTGAGATCGAATAGTTCTGAATGGTCTAAACGCTTCATTTTGCGATTATCTAGAGTTCCTGTACACAAAAAATTTTTTTGGTTAATTAAAAAACAAAAAAAAATTTTGAAAATTTTATTTTAAAATCGAGTAGTTCTGAATGCCTTAAACGTTTTATTTTGCGATTACCTAGAGTTCCTGATACATAAAAAAATTTTTAGTTTATTAAAAACAATTTTTTGGCAAAAGAAAATTTTCAATCATCTCTCGTTCAAATATCGATTATCTTGCAAATCGTTAGCCTAATCGCTTTGAGCCATAAGACTTTTCGTCACAACTCGTCGAAAAATGTCCAAAAGTCCTATCAGAACTATTCGGTACTCCAAAAAAATTTTCGACCCCGGGACTTAGAAAACTTTCAAGCATCTCTCGATCAAATGTCGGTTATCTTGCAAACCGTTGGCCTAATCGCTTTGAGCCATAAGACTTTTCGTCACAACTCGTCGAGAAATGTCCAAAAGTCCCATCAGAACTATTCGGAACTCCAAAAAAATTTTCGACCTCGGAACTTGAAAAACTTTCACCGTCTGTGAAGTTGGTCCGCCTTTTTCAAAATTCGGATAAATTTGTTAGAGTTCTGGATTCTCCAGCAAGAGTTCTAGAGTTCTCTATAATTTTTAGAAAGAGTTCCGATATTTAAAATGACGAAAACACCATTTAAAAAAAATGAGGGGTTAACTTCACGGCGCCCCCCATTTTTGAAAAAATGAATTTTTTATGGTAGTTCCGGATAGATTTCGATGAGTTCTAGAGTTCCCAATAGGTTTTATAGCGCTACGACCAATAATTCAAAAGTTACAGCCCTTTAAAGTGCCCCATTTCGAAAAATTTCTAAGTTCCTAAAAGTAAATTTTTTTTTCGGAAATCGGCAGTTCCCGCGGGAGTTCTGGTCGCCCCCCGAAGAGTTCTATCAAAAACTATCAGGGTCCGAAGCGCTGCGACCAATATTTCAAAAGTTACAGCCCTTCAAAGTGTCACCTCTAAAATTAAAAAATTTTTTTGGGAGTTCTGACGGGAGTTCTGGGGAGTCGCCGTCCCGAAGAGTTCATCGAAAACTATTATGGCCCGAAAACGCTCCGACCAATATTTCAAAAAGTTACAGCCCTTCAAAGTGCCACACCTCAAAATTTTTAAGTCCCGAAGGTAAAATATTTTTTTCGAAAAGGCAGTTCTGACGAGAGTTCTGTTCGCCCTCCGACGATGTTCTATCGAAAACCATCAGGGTCCGAAGCGCTGCGACCAATATTTCAAAAGTTTACAGCCCTTCAAAGTGTCACCTCTAAAATTAAAAAAATTTTTTGGGAGTTCTGACGGGAGTTCTGGTCGCCCCCCGAAGAGTTCTATCGAAAACTATTATGGCCCGAAGCGCTACGATTAATATTTCAAAAGTTACAGCACCCAAAGTGCCACACCTCAAAAATTTTTTAAGTCCCTAAGGGTAAATATTTTTTTTCGAAAATCGGCAGTTCTCGCGGGAGTTCTGGTCGCCCTCCGAAAAGTTCTATCGAAAACCATCAGGGTCCGAAGCGCTGCGACCAATATTTCAAAAGTTACAGCCCTTCAAAGTGTCACCTCTAAAATTAAAAAATTTTTTTGGGAGTTCGACGGGAGTTTCTGGTCGCCCCCCGAAGAGTTCTATCGAAAACTATTATGGCCCGAAGCGCTACGATTAATATTTTAAAAGTTACAGCCACCCAAAGTGCCACAACTCAAAAATTTTTTAAGATCCTAAGGGTAAATTATTTCTTTCGGAAATCGGCAGTTGCCGCGGGAGTTCGGGTCGCCCCCCGAAGAGTTCTATCGAAAACCATCAGGGTCCGAAGCGCTGCGACCAATATTTCAAAAGTTACAGCCCTTCAAAGTGTCATCTCTAAAATTAAAAAAATTTGTTTTTGGTAGTTCTGACGGGAGTTCTGGTCGTCCCCCGAAGAGTTTTATCGAAAACTGTTATGGCCCAAAACGCTCCGACCAATATTTCAAAAGTTATAGCCCTTCAAAGTGCCACCTCTAAAAATAAAAAAATTTTTCGGGAGTTCTGACGGGAGTTCTGGTCGCCCCACCGAAGAGTTCTATCGAAAACTGTTACGGGCCCGAAGCGCTCCGACCAATATTTCAAAAGTTACAGCCACCCAAAGTGCCATAAAAAATTTTTTAAGTCCCTAAGGGTAAATATTTTTCGGAAATCGGCAGTTCTCGCGGGAGTTCTGGTCGCCCCCCGAAGAGTTCTATCGAAAACCATCAGGGTCCGAAGCGCTGCGACCAATATTTCAAAAGTTACAGCCCTTCAAAGTGTCACCTCTAAAATAAAAAAATTTTTTTTGGGAGTTCTGACGGAGTTCTGGTCGCCCCGAAGAGGTCTATCGAAAACTATATGGCCCGAAGTGCTACGATTAATATTTCAAAAGTTACAGCTCTTCAAATTGTCACCTTTAAAATTAAAAAATTTTCTTTTGGGAGTTATTTGGGTCGTCCCCCGAAGAGTTTTATCGAAAAACTGTTATGGCCCAAAACGCTCCGACCAATGATTTCAAAAGTTATAGCCCTTCAAAGTGCCACCTCTAAAATAAAAAAAATTTTTCGGGAGTTCTGACGGGAGTTGTCTCTGTGAAGTTGGCACCTCACTTTTCAAAAATCGAAAAATTTATCAACAGTTCTATTTGCACCCGCAATAGTTCTACAGTTCCTGCTAATTTTTAGAAATAGTTCCGTTGATTTAGTTAAAAAAAATGAATATTGAAAATATGAGGTGCTAACTTCTCGTAGCATCTCATGTTTCGAAAAAAATAATTTTAAAACCATGACGTTTTATAGTTCCGCGAAAAGTTCTACAGTTCCTGATAGGTTTTAGCAATAGTTCCGGTCAATAAGTATTTTTAAACAAATTTTAATCTGACCACGAGCACCTCAAGTTCCAAAAAAATTGATTTTTTACCATGAAATTCTATAGTTCTCAAAGAGTTCTACAGTTCCTGATAGATTTTAGCAACAGTTCCGGCCTCTAAATATTTTTTTAACAATTTTTTACTTTTACCGCTGGCACCGCACACAAAGAGTAAAGTCATGAATCGCAGGCAGTTCCGATCGACTTCTGACAGTTCTCGATAGTTCTCGCATAGTTCCAACAGTTTTTATAGGTTTTAGCAACAGTTCCGGCCTTTAAATATTTTTTAACAATTTTTTACCGCTGGCACCGCACACAAGAGTAAAGTCATGAATCGCAGGCAATTCCGTTGATTGGCTACCACGTCGCTTCTTGCCGCGCGGCAAGCGTTTCGCGTCCTGTGTGCAGAAGCCATAAGAAAAGTCTTTGCAAGATAACTGATATTTGATCGAGAGATAATTGAAAGTTAATACTTGTAGTTAAAACCGATAAGATATAACAATCAATATTCTAAATAACATGTTGAAAAATACGCGTATTTAATATACATATAGATAATATAATATTGAGCTGCCTTAGATCTATTGCTCGACCCGTATATGGCGATTTCTTTTGAATAATGATTGAAAGTTTTTAATTTTGGTGGTTGCACTTTTTGAAGGACTGTAACTTTTGAAATATTGGTCGGAGCGCTTCGGGCCATAACAGTTTTCGATAGAACTCTTCGGGGGGCGACCAGAACTCCCGTCGAGAACTGCCCGATTTCCGAAAAAATATTTACCCTTAAGGACTTAAAAAAATTTTTTAGAGGTGGCACTTTGAAGGGCTGTAACTTTTGAAATATTAATTGGTAGCGCTTCGGGCCATAATAGTTTTCGATAGAACTCTTCGGGGGGCGACCGGAACTCCCGTCAGAACTACCGAAAAAAATTTCTTTAATTTTAGAGGTGACACTTTGAAGGGCTGTAACTTTTGAAATATTGGTCGCAGCGCTTCGGACCTTGATGGTTTTCGATAGAACCTTCGGGGGGCGACCAGAACTCCCGCGGAACTCCCATTTTCGAAAAAAATATTTACCCTTAGGGTCTTAAAAAATTTTTGAGGTGTGGCACTTTGGGTGGCTGTAACTTTTGAAATATTAATCGTAGCGCTTCGGGCCATAATAGTTTTCGATAGAGTTCTTCGGGGGGCGACCAGAACTCCCGTCAGAACTACCGAAAAAAATTTTTTTAATTTTAGAGGTGACACTTTGAAGGGCTGTAACTTTTGAAATATTGGTCGCAGCGCTTCGGACCCTGATGGTTTTCGATAGAACTCTTCGGGGGGCGACCAGAACTCCCGCGAGAACTGCCGATTTCCGAAAAAAAATATTTACCCTTAGGATCTTAAAAAATTTTTGAGCTGTGGCACTTTGGGTGGCTGTAACTTTTGAAATATTAATCGTAGCGCTTCGGGCCATAATAGTTTTCGATAGAACTCTTCGGGGGGCGACCAGAACTCCCGTCAGAACTCCCAAAAAAATTTTTTAATTTTAGAGGTGACACTTTGAAGGGCTGTAACTTTTGAAATATTGGTCGCAGCGCTTCGGACCCTGATAGTTTTGATAGAACTCTTCGGGGGGCGAACAGAACTCTCGTCAGAACTACCGAAAAAAATTTTTATTTTTAGAGGTGGCACTTTGAAGGGCTATAACTTTTGAAATATTGGTCGGAGCGTTTTGGGCCATAACAGTTTTCGATAAAACTCTTCGGGGGACGACCAGAACTCCCGTCAGAACTCCCGTCAGAACTCCCAAAAGAAATTTTTTAATTTTAGAGGTGACACTTTAAAGGGCTGTAACTTTTGAAATATTGGTCGCAGCGTTTCGGACCCTGATGGTTTTCGATAGAACTCTTCGGGGGGCGACCAGAACTCCCGCGAGAACTGCCGATTTCCGAAAAAAAATATTACCCTTAGGGACTTCAAAAATTTTGAGATGTGGCACTTTGGGTGGCTGTAACTTTTGAAATATTAATCGTAGCGCTTCGGGCCATAATAGTTTTCGATAGACCTCTTCAGGGGGCGACCAGAACTCCCGTCAGAACTCCCAAAAGAAATTTTTTAATTTTAGAGGTGACACTTTGAAGGGCTGTAACTTTTGAAATATTGGTCGCAGCGCTTCGGACCCTGATAGTTTTCGATAGAACTCTTCGGGGGGCGACCAGAACTCCCGCGGGAACTGCCGATTTCCGAAAAAAAAATTTACTCTTAGGAACTTAGAAATTTTCGAAATGGGGCACTTTAAAGGGCTGTACTTTTGAATTATTGGTCGTAGCGCTATAAAAACCTATTGGGAACTCTAGAACTCATCGAAATCTATCCGGAACTACTATAAAAAATTCATTTTTTCAAAAATGGGGGGCGCCGTGAAGTTAACCCTCATTTTTTAAATGGTGTTTTCGTCATTTTAAATATCGGAACTCTTTCTAAAAATTATAGAGAACTCTAGAACTCTTGCTGGAGAATCCAGAACTCTAACAAATTTATCCGAATTTTGAAAAAGGCGGACCAACTTCACAGACGGTGAAAGTTTTTCAAGTCCCGAGGGCAAAATTTTTTTGAGTTCCGAATAGTTCTGATGGGACTTTTGGACATTTCTCGACGAGTTGTGACGAAAAGTCTTATGGCTCAAAGCGATTAGGCCAACGGTTTGCAAGATAACCGACATTTGATCGAGAGATGCTTGAAAGTTTTCTAAGTCCCGGGGTCGAAAATTTTTTTGGAGTGCCGAATAGTTCTGATAGGACTTTTGGACATTTTCGACGAGTTGTGACGAAAAGTCTTATGGCTCAAAGCGATTAGGCTAACGATTTGCAAGATAATCGATATTTGAACGAGAGATGATTGAAAATTTTCTTTTGCCAAAAAAATTGTTTTTAATTAATCTAAAAATTTTTTTATGTATCAGGAACTCTAGGTAATCGCAAAATAAAACGTTTAAGGCATTCAGAACTACTCGATTTTAAAATAAAATTTTCAAAATTTTTTTTTGTTTTTTAATTAACCAAAAAAAATTTTTGTGTATCAGGAACTCTAGATAATCGCAAAATGAAGCGTTTAGACCATTCAGAACTATTCGATCTCAAAATTTGATTTAAAAAATCGTGAAGTTGGCCCCCCTTTTTTCAAAAGGTGTTTTCGTTATCTTAATCGCCAGAACTCTTTTTAAAACTTATCAGGAACTCTTCTATTGTCCGAAAGAATTCAGAACTCTAAACAGAACTATATTTGGATCATTTGGGGGGGCCAACTTCACACACTCGATTATTTTCACAAAACTTCTTTAGAAACTTTTCTCTTTATATATTCAGCAAGGGGTTACTGTTTCTTATGCATTACCGAAAGCCGGGACATAACGTTGTTATTAATTGTCGCTTACATAAAACTTGAAAATCTCTGTCATGATAATTTTCAGAAAAAGTAAAGGGTGCCGACATAAATAACCTCGCGAAGTGCAAGGGTGGTGGCTCTTGTACCGCCGCTGCCTTTTTGAGGGAGTTTGTTAGCAAGGACATGCCGTGGATGCATCTGGACATAGCTGGTGTCATGGGCCCCGCCCACGACGAATTACCGTATATCCCAGCCGGAATGACCGGGCGCCCGACACGTACGCTTATACAATTCCTACAGGCGCTCTGTTAAACGATCTACTGATGGTCATTTTACGTAACTCGCGCGTCAAACGGGTTCTTGTAATTTCTATCCATATATATATGTAAAAGTTTACACAGAAGGATATGTATATAGAAATATACATATATATATAGGGGAATTGCGCCTAATATGGAGAGGGATTGTATTGGACGATCTAATCAGACTTAATATGATAACGTTCAGTGATAAAACGCATAAATAACTTACCGCAGGCCAGTAACAACATTTTTAATGTCTCACTAAGCAGATAACAGACTCGTTGATCAGGTTCCTACGAGAGTTATTAATATCACGAGTCTGAATATTCAGTAGACAGAAACTTGAGTTAAAAATTCTAACAAAATATAAAGAATGCTAACGAAGATTTTGCGCGATTGGGGGTGGGGGGGGGTGGTTTATTTGAGTGGGTGGAGTGGAGAGTACCAAGGGGGAACCAGGGAGGCGGAGAGTGACCTTCTCCCTCCTCTTTTTCTCTTCTATAATACATTGCCACTATTATATAGAAATTTGGAGAATGTATGTGTTAAGTATATTAATCAAGGTTTATAAACGTATGCATTTTTAATTCTTGATATATTTCATACATCAAGATGTAGAAAGATGACTTATCTCAAATAGTTATTTCTATCTGACGGATCATTATCGAAAGGCTTGACGTTATACGATCCCCGGAATCAAAGTCATACCTCACCATATTAGGCAGTGCCTACATCTTTTAAGTTACCACTTCTTATATGATTAAAATATATAACCTATAAAAATAATGTATACATGCGATAAAAAAGGATGTCGAATAGAATACTTAACATCTAGATGTGGAAGTTGCTCATTTCAACAACAATTTCCACATTTGTCGAAGACAAATCCCGACATCTCCAGACACATTCGGTATCATGAAATTTAATAATTATGTATTCATTGCATTTTGACATATATGTTTGAAAGACTTGTCATAAAGTTTTTATTAGTAAATCTAGCTTCAAACCTTTTTTTAAATCCATAGCAGTTGATCTATATCCTATTTTCCAAAAAGAAATCCAGCAGAAAGATTTTTCCTCTATTAGACACCGTTCCCCTATATAAAATACAGTTTCCAAATCGAAACTGACAAATCCCACTTTATACATGCAACTATCACGTTTGATTGTCCGTATATAAAACGACAGTTTTGAAAATAAGTTTTATACAACTCTTACAATTTTGTACAGTCTAATTGCTTTCCGCGTGTAAAGCTCTTTTTTTTTTGGTAAATATTTCTTGAGGACTTTATCACAAACAGGATTTTAAACTAGCTGGAATAGTGAAAATAAGAAAAGCGTGATCTGTATATGTATATAAGTAACATTTGTATCAACTATATGTATACTACAGTGCATACAATATAATTATTGTACAGGATGAAAGTTGCAATATATTATATGTATACGAGTACATGCGGATCTACAAATAGGCGAGTAATATAGCATTCTGTCCTGGACATGCAAAAGACATAATGTAAAAAATAGGCAATGAAACTCTATGCTAGCTTTCATTGAAGAACCTCATTGTCTAATGATATGAAAAATAGATGGGTATTAAAAACATATTGTCATATCAAATTGATAATTTATATATAAAATATTTCTTCTTTCGGTTATCACATTACATAAAAAACGAGCATAAAATTGCTCCCTTGTAACAATCTTTTCGAATAGTTCATGTCAAACTAAACATAAAATAAATAAATTGCAAATAAAACTAAATAATATGTCTTGAAGAATTGTTAATAACTGTGTACAAATATTATTTTTTGTTTAATCTATAATGTTTTACGATGTATCACAGTATAAAATTATTCTTGTTTACTTATAACAATATGCGCGTTCATAGATTAGATCGCATAAATACGCAATATATGGGCATTTGATGACTCTAATTTCCGATTGTATATCACATAATACTTATTAAAAAAAAAAACACTAAATGGCACATAATACAAATTATTAATTGTACAAAACTAAAAAATATTAAAAGATAATAGAATATTAAGATTCCTTGTACATATCTTGAGATGGCTCGTGTATATGCATTAATGCATCTATATCTAATGCGTAAGTACATTAGTTAGAGGCACACAGAGGCAACATCGCGCTTGGAAGAATTATTTGAAAATTTATACAAACGCGGGTAAAAATTTCGAGTTTGGTACGTAAATGTCCAGGACGGATTTTTATATTAGTGTGACCAAACCTGCGTAATTTCCTTTTTGATTTTGCACAGTACACTAGGCAATGGACATTTATTGATATCGCACAAACAGTACATTTGATAGGTGTCCAAAGGCACTGCAAAAGCGATGAACGCAGTTTATTATAAAAGTGTCGGCGATCTCGGAGAACCAAATATCATCAACTAATGATGTAGTCTAAAGAAATAGAAAGATATCCTTATCCTTATGTGTAAAATTAAAAGTATCATGTTCACCTCACACATAATCTCACATTATTATGTACTGTGTCTTATTGCCGCTTCAGTTATAAAGTATTTATCGTACTTTTCTTACTCTACGCCGCAATTTCTACGTTCCACGTACGTACGTAAGCTCGACCCTATCTTACGATTTTCGCGACTAGTACAAAGAATGTAAACACGTCTTTCGCGTACGTAAACAGTTTCCAGGAGGAATGCGAAAAATGAATGTTCCTTGGCAGGGGGGGGGGCGCGTAACGTCAATCCAAAGCTGGATCACAATAAACTGTCACTGTTAAAATGCATTGCCATGAGACCTCAGTAAGCTCATAAATTATATATACTTATACGCATTAGTTGTGTCCATTTTCACAATATAAGGTAACGCATATCAACTGCGCTTCAATCATCAGCATTATCATCACTATCACTGACGTGGCACATTCAAGTCAACACAATCTGACATCAAATGCACAACACAACATAACCCATGACAACCAAATGTGCTCAACCTTGGAAGTATAAAAGTCTTTCCATACGTGGTCTTTTCTCTCAGAGAAGAAATTAAAAATGCCCACACATTACGTTCATGTGCAAGGAGGAGGCTGCTGTTTGCGGAGAGGGAAGGGGCGCGACTGCGGCGGCGGCAGCAGCAGCATAGGACGACGGGTCTGAGGGATCGAGAAGGCGGTGGCGGTGGCGGTAGGCGCTACCACCGCCGCCTCTTCCTCTACCTCGGCCTCTTCCACGACCCCGACCCCGGCCCCCTCCCCCTTCCGCGTCAACTCCGCCTCTCTGGCATCCCTATGTTGCTCGTTGTCTTTTCCAGGTAGGCCAGAGGCCCCTGAAGAGCGCTACTGCCCATACCGCCAACTGGGAACCCGGTGGCTCTACCACCTACACCACCCTGCGCCATGAACATGCCCTGCTGACTGAACGGGTACACCAACTCCCTGAAGACCTAAGATGTAGGTGGTCCACCAGAACCCTGTTGCACCTGCAACTGTCACACTAAATGAGGATCGTATCGTTAGGAACGCAAGGGAGAATTTCTACTGGCAACATGTATACGTGCAGGGGAATGTAGTGAGATATGTAGAGTGTATATCGTTA